>NW_013665611.1:2160359-2188636 GCF_000517525.1 Limulus polyphemus
ACACACACACACACACACACACGCATATATATATATCGGGTGGCCCCCCAAAAAAATACAAAACCTGGTAATTATCAAATAATGAATGCATTTATTTAAAGCCTAATGATAAATGTTCATGTTCCCATAATCCATTTTCACACCTCATATAAAAGTAGGCTCCACGTTTACCGATAAAAGCCTGCATTCAGACCGCCATATTTTTATAACTTCAGGCTGTTTTATTTGGCATGTGACCTGGGAGGATCAGGTACAGATGAACCTCTACCTTCCTCCTTGACTATTGATTTGGTTGTCGAGTGTTGGATGAAGCCAACATTAATTCTTCAGTAGACTATGGTCCGGTAGCTAGGAAAACCCGTTCTTACATCATGCAGTCACTTGCATGCGTCATTCGCACACTCAAGCCATGTCCATGGATGCATATCGTAAATTTTTCGAATTTTCTGAAATAAACTTCTCTTTTTTTGTTCATTGTCAACAAAGTTTTGTTCACATAAGCAGTTCCATAAATATCAATTGAAAACATATAGTTCTAATCCTATTTTCACAGAAATAAACCATTTTAAAATAAAATCAACACTATATCTAGCTACCGGTTTGCCCAGTGGTAGGTGTCATAGATTACCGGTTTGCCCAGTGGTAGGTGTCATAGATTACCGGTTTGCCCAGTAGTAGGTGCCATAGATTAAAGGAGTTTTCTAGTTTTAGAGGTGAGAGGAACTTAGGTCTGTGATCATCATGTATGATAACGTTTTTCAGCATTCGTAATGATTCATATTTGTTAAGATGTTTGCGAAAGTAACCTATCGATCTATTTTGAAGTCTGTCTGACAACATGGGGATGCTTGTGTAATTATGTAAAAATGTTGTGTTTATGTATCTAGGAGCTCTGTATGCCTTAATGATTATTGAATTTTGCATTTTTTGGGCTTGTTTTAAGTGTGATTTGGTTACATTTAACTATGCTGGGCAGGCATACTCTGCCAAAGGGCGTATGTAGGTTTTATATATTTTGAGCATGTTTTCGGTTGTAGCGCCCCTGTTGTTGCCAGTCAGAAATTGTACAAAATTCACTGTTTGCCAAATTTTGTTTCTAATTTCATTTATATACGTATTCCAATTTAATTTAGAATAGTAGGTTAGACGCAGAAATTGGGCTGATGTGGCTACCCAGAGAAGAGTTCCGTAAAGATATAATTTTGGGGGCTGTTTGCTCTTCTTTTTTTGGTTTATCACTTCAGGGAATGTTTGTAGGAGGATGTTCCGAAACTCCCGGCGGATATTGTCTTTGAGCTCCAAAGCTTGGAGGTTAGCATAAATTTGGTCTTTTAGAAAACCCCATAAAAAAAGAAGTATGGAGGTGACAAATCATGTGAATATGGAGGCCATTATACATATTCACAAAGAGAAATCAGACGGTCTGGAAATTTTTCACTAAAATAAATCCTTGTTTTCATGGCTGTATGAGGAGTTGTCCCGTCCTGCTGGAACCAATGTGTTCTCGTGCGAATACCTCCATTTCTACACCGAGACTGTTTCCGTAGTTCAAAAAAAAAAAAAATCCTGAATCATTTGACGATAGTTAACCTGGTTAACAGTGACTGATTTCTCTTTGAGAATATATGTAATGACCTCCACTTGAGTTGCCCCCCCCCTCAAGACTTCTTTTTATGGGGTTATCTATAAGGTAGAATTTATGCTAACTTCCAAGTTTTGGACTATTAATGAGCTTAAAGACAATATCCGCTGGGAAATTCTGATCATCCCCTACATACATTCCCTGTAGTAATAAATCAAACAAGAAGAGCAAACAGCCCTCAAAATTATACCTTCACGGAACTCTTCTCCAGGTAGCCACATCAGTCAAATTCCTGGGTCTAACCTACGATTCTAAATTAAATTGGACTAAGCATATAAATGAAAGTAGAAACAAAATCTGGGAAAGAGTGAATTATTTAAAACTCCTGAAGTTATGAACGATATGTCAGTTCGAATATAGGCTGTTATCAGTAAACGTGGAATCTACGTTGAACATGTGATGTGAAAAGGGATTATGGGAACATCAACTTTCATCATTAGGCTTTAAATAAATGCATTTATTATTTGGTAATCACTAGGATCTGTACTTTTTGGGGCCACATTAAAATGTGTACATTTTTGGAGACATTTTATGTATGAAGAGAGAGAGAAAGCATATAATTGGACCCAAAAATAACAAAGAAGATATAATGTTGATTTTAACGGAAGTTGTGTTATAGTGTTAAGCCCGAAGGGGAAATTAAAGGTGAGTAGCTGTCACAACTGATCAACAATAAATTGGTTATTCCTATAAAATTAATATCCATTCCATATCAAAGCTTACTGATAACATTATCATGAAAAGCCTGGATCTATTACAATAAAATAGTCGCTGTATCCGATACTTAGATCCGATTTTCTTGGACCTGGGAGGGTCAGGTACACCTTTGACCTCTTCTTCCCCTCCTAAAAGTAGATTTTTGCTCATTTATTCTTATTACTGTATCAGATTTCATATTTAATTTATTTTTCTTCGAAGATGATTTTTGGTACTTTCTATTGTTTAAATCTTCTGCTTCTTGGTGTTGTAGTTTGGTCGAGTTTTGCAAGATGTCTCCACGGGCTCCGCTCTAATGATGTTGTTTCCGATGATATATTTTTTCCCCACACTTACATAATGCTAGATTAATTTCCTTAGCGTCCATAAATAACATTTTGCATTGCCCTTTCAAGACCTTGTCCATATTATGAGCTGATATCATCAATGTTATATAATTACACACAAGTCGCTGATGGAGGTTTACACAAAATCCCGTGTTCACACTACAGTCATTGCAGAAATAATGTAATATTCACAAATAAATTTATTTTAGTACACGTAAAATAAATTTATCAATGTATCTGAAAAATTCTGTAATGCTTAGCACTAAGTGACCGTTTTGATAATGATATACTTTTTTAATGGCGAGGGGTACTTCTGATTTTGCCCATCATGGATGATACCTCCCTAAGTTGCTCATTAGGTCGATTTTGTTTTTATTGTTCTTAAAGTATTCGAGCGAGTTTTTAAGGAGTCTATCAGATAACCGAGGAATGTTTGAGTATGCGTGTAAAAAAGGTTAAATTGTTCTATTACAATGAAAACTTGTTGTTTGTTGAATTTCGCGCAAAGCTACACAAGAGCTATCTGCGCTAGCCTTGCCGAATTTTGAAAAGATAGCATAAAGAGAAAGCAGCTATATACCATTTCCAAGTCGTGAGCAACTTTAATTGAATAGTAAGATTTTACACTCACTCTTATAATACGCCCATAGCCATAAAATTCGGAGTGTGATTATTATTTTTTTATTTGGGAGGTAACGGGGCGCGAACCAACAACCTCTGACCCCACAGCCCTGTTCGCTTACCACTGGGCGGCGCTCAGAACTGATGTGAAGACAAATAAAATTAACACAAACTAAACTGGTAATATTAATATCGCATTCCTATCATATTTGTATATTTTGGCCTTCCGAACTGAATTTGAATTTATGACAAAGCTATTATAATTGTATCTGCTGACGGGTTCCTAATTTTGAACTACTGACTATAAGAAAGGCAGCCAGTCAGCACCATCATATATCAATCATCCACGCTAAGAGATTGACTGTCACTCTTATAACGTACCACAGCTTAAAGCGCTGGTAATATTTTGCGGTATCGTACGGATCTGGATCCGGCATGCCAGTTCGGAAATCCAAAACTCTATGAAAGGCCCAACCAGCGCCCTTGCCCTTTCAATGAAAAAATAATAATTAACCTTTGCATGCATGGTATTACGACATATTAGAGTAGAGAAAACAGATAGACAAACACACTGAAATAAATTTCGCCATTTCCATGCCCTTCACAGTGAAAGTGCTGGAATTTGAATGCTTTGTTGAAGATGATCCCCTATTGGAGTATAAGGGACACATACTCCATTAGTCTTACGAAGATATGTTTTGCAGGTTTTGGGCTCCTCCCTCGTACTCATTTTTTATGTAGTATGTTAATACATGAAAGGCCAATGTTATGTGATACCGTACAAGGTACAACGCTAACTTTAATCTTTACCCATAGTTGCATGCTTTATATGAATTTTTCATGTTCTCATTTCTTAGTGTAAATAGGACGTATACGTCACGTGACCTGCAGTGTTGTAAGCCTATACGAAGCATTTTTTAAACAGTTGATCACGAGACTTTTCTCGTGGAAGAACTTGAAGGAGCTAAATATAGCCAGTTATTTTCGAGTGAATAAAAGGGTTACTTTTGAACTCTCAACAGTAGAGAAAATATACTCTCACTAGCGAATATCATCCCCTGCGGCATGTTCTTTATTCAGACGGTGACTCACGACCAAAAAGGAAACAAAACATGAGAAAGCAGAATTCGTTTTATACAGCATATAACAGAGATGTGTGATATTATTTATACACGGTTTTCATCTTCCAAGGCTGTACTGCGTACTGCAACAACATCATAAACCTAAATCTGTGTATACCGTCACATTTAAAGTTTCTCCTACGATTAAAAACCAATTTAAATGAACGTATATCTTACATTAATCTTATTTTTGTCACGAATAGTTTTGTTTATGTATTATAGAGATAAAAATTATGTTATCGCCCGAATATTTTCTTAAATCAAATATAGTTCTATCGCCTACTTTATATGTAATAGAAAGGTGTTAATGTGATGGTCCTGTTAGTGGAAAGAGGGTAAGGTTTTTATTAAACAATAATCTTGTCTGTAATTATGTTTCAGTGGAATGATTCCTATATGGAGTTTTAGTGTCCGAAATGAAATTGAAGGGAATAATTTATTTTTGTACATGAATATCGTTTATCTGAACCCATTAAATTAAGCATTTGACGTTTTCTAAGATATATGTTTTATCCATTATCCTCGTTCAGCAATCTTTAAGAGTACGCTCCCTTGCCTGTATGTTTTACTCTTAACTATATTTCAACCTCTGCTTTACTGTGTATTTTATAAAGTTTAAAATTCTTATTACAGGAGTTTATTTGTTCAGATATTTTGTGCAAAGATATACATGGACTATCTACGCATAGCTGTATCTAATTTTAAGCTACTCTTGTCAGACCTAATAACGGTATTTGACCAGCCTGTAAACATTGGCAAGTGCTAGCGGCAGTCCAGTGTGTGATGGAATACTATTTAAGTGGTCTTACATCCACGTATTATTGACCTTCCCTTGACGATACTATTCACTATGTTCTGCCATTTCTTTAAACGAATATCCTTCCGCTAAAAGAACCGTGACATTTCTATCCAGCTATAAGTCAATACGTGGCGGCATTACACAGTTGAACGATCGGAAATACGCAGAGAATTAGATATGTAGGAACTAAACATATCACCCGTGCTACGGCTCACATCTGCGGCAACACACCACTATAATAGGATACGCAAATCGCCACTGTAAAGCGGCTCGTATCTTTACATGTTCTTGTTTGTCCGTATCTATCGAAAATTTTCAAACTTTCCGTTTCTGGTCAGCGTGAAACTTACAGGAGTTTTTCGATATACCCTCAGAGGATTCCAAAGCCCCTTAATTAATTAATTTTCTCATTTTTATGAGGTTGTGAGCCATTTTAATTTTCCTCCTTGCTACTTGCCTTAGGCTGGCGAATGACGCATACGCACGCCGTCCCGCCGTCTACGGGAAGCCAAAGAATTAAATGTCGTGCCAGGATCGGTACCTTTGTTATTGTTCTTATAAAGTACGTTTAACATTATACAAGTAAGAAACTAACATACCTTCAAAAGAACAAAAAATAGATAAAAATCAGAACTGTCACTCATATAAGCTCTTTCTTAACGTTGAAGCCGACAAGTTAGAAAAAGTTTCACCTGAATCACAGCATGTACAAGAAATCGAACAGCTTGACCAGAGAGGTTTTCACAATCAAACCGCTACCAATATGCATTATTACATACACGCAATGTACGAGTCAACATAGAACTGTGGGAGTGTTAAAGAGGTAAATATACCGTCATAAACTGTAAGCATATAGAAATATTGATAAACATGTTTTAATCTTGCTTAATCAACAGCAACAATTATCATACTGTTGAATCTACACCAATTCGGAAATCACACTACACATGAGCCGTTTATCATTACACTAGCCCTTACAGTCTATTGTAAATACGAAGGAAAATAGTTATGACAACAAATTAAGAGTATGTTTCCGTTAGTGGTGAGTGAGTATAAGACAAGAATTAAACAACTTGACGACGCAAAAGAAAGAATAGGAATCAATAATATGGTACCACATATGTTAAAGCTTGTAACTGAAATAAAACAAAAAATTATTTCTCCCAGGAACACATCTGAAACAGTAAGCTTCCTATCTGGATGTATTTGAATAAAAACTAGTTTCCAGGACCATGTTGCATCAAACTCTTTAAAGTCGCCCTCTATCGACGATCTATAAACTTAGCATATTTGAATAAAATTTGAAATGTTTAGTAGTTAGCATTATCACTTTTATGATAATTCTCGAAAATTAAAAAAAAATCCTTTATATGAATAGTCTTAATGAATATAGAAATCATCAGTAACATAAATCAAAATGAAATTGATCTCGAATTTCACATTCTGACAGGTATATTTAAAGGCGAATATTGCAAGAACAAAATGAAAAACAAAAGAACAGAGCTTTAGTTTGAAGTTAAGCACAAAGCTTCACGATGGGCTAACTGTTCTCTGCCCACCACGGGTATCGAAACCCGGTTTCTAGCGTTGTAAATCCGCTGACATGCCACTGTGCCACAGGGGAGCTAAGAACAGAGCTATACCGCCATTAGTGATTTTATGAAGCAATGTACGGTCTTTATAATGTTCACTAAACGAGTTAGATCCACGTGTATAAAATACCATCATTCCGCTAGAGGTGTTCGAAGACCCTCTCATGAATTATGTGCCGATCAAGCTCTAACTACTTCTACAGCTACCACCAGTTGGGTCTCCGTCCCGAAAACAATCCTCCTTAAGACACTCGCCCGTGGTACCTACGCACATGTGCCATGTTTAGTCCCGTAAACTTGGGGATATGAACAAACTTTGAAACATGGCACTCCCGAGAGGAGGGGGCACAAAATTTGATGCCAAATTCGAGTTCAGCGATTCCTAAAACTTATTTTTAGACTCCCATCATGCTGGGGCGACCTTTTGGGTGCGATTTAGCCCTCTTCGTAGGGGGCTGCGCCATTAAAATAAGTTCGCCTGCCAAGTTTGCTTCTGCTAACTTCAAAACTGTTGTGGAGAAGTTCGAAACACAAAGCACGAATTAAAATTTAAGTGTTAATTAACCGATCCTGACTTACAGTAACATATATCAATATCACCAACTTGGGTCCTTCTCAAATGTGGTATAACCATCAGTTTGCATCATCCACTACAGGTACAGTAGTTTAACACTGTACTTGTACTTCCGTTTCTTCGCACGTTTAGGGAATTTAACACGTTGATTTCAGGCGTGGCACCTGTTTTAAACAATCTCTATGAATTAACATAAACATGACCATTCTGCTCTTGGATTTCTTGCTTTAGTCACCCTCTGGCCTCGATATAGTACAAGAACTCTAAATTATACATAATGAAAATTTTTGAAGGAATCTGTTTGGTTTTAACAGCCCCCTCACGATCCAGTGGGGGACATTTTTGTCGAAGAAAAAACAACAACAAAAAAACCACCCAATTCGGATTTGCTCAATTTGAACTGAAATTTTTGGACATTTTTATTGGCTAAAAAGAAGGCATTTCCCGCATTCTTTTAGCGGTGGGGCTGCGAAAAGTGATTTGAAGTGGTAAGGTGACTGAAATCCATCAGCGCATCACGAGCTTAACGGTCAAGCACAAGAAGCACGGAAGTCTCCAAATAACTTTAGAACCACCTTGGTAGATATTGTGTTGCAAGCTGAGTACAATATTGTGCCTGTAGCAGTTTTCAAAGTGTGCCTGTCTGCTCATCCTACTGCTGACTATCATGATGCTTCGACCTTTCCTACCGACTCCCAGGTGAAATTGTTTATATCTCAGTTGGAAGCTAAACATAAAAGGGTGATAGCAGAAGCATAAAAGGTTGGCAACTGCTTAATTAGTGATGCTGAGAACGTGGCTTTATTGATATATACTGAATTTACTCCCAGCGGATAGACCTTAGTACTAGTAAGTATGGAGACTTGAGGATGCCGTATTTCACTTACAGATATATCAATTAACAAAGGAAAACTTGTCTCGAAAAGATACGTTCAAAACCACCCTCTCTGGGAGTTTTACTTTTAATATTCAACAAATTGTATTGTAAAGACACACACCCCTTGGCTCCTGAGGGACGTGTTAAAACTTCACTGAATCACTATTTAAGTAGAACTATTTTATGAATATGTTTTTCAGGGCTTATAGACGATACACAATTAGATTCAATTTTAACATCAAAAATGAGAATTTCGATCTGGACCAGTTATAAAAATGCACATATCTGTTTCCTGTAATTTAATATACATACATATATATGTCTGTGTGTGTACTTCCGCTCTAGGCTAAGCGTTATGTGATCGGCTTGTATGACATTTAATTATAATTTTAACTAGATTTGAGCTGTCCTCTTTCTGTGACGTCAACTTTAGGAATAGCAGTGTGTCTAATATCGGAAGATTAGCTGAGCCAGTTAAAAATTATAGTATTACTTTCATTTTCTTCAAAGTTAAAGTTGTGTGTCAGTATCGTCTGATGGTAATAAAAAGGTGAAAATAGATTATTAATTCTGCAAAGACAAAAGTGCAGTCAGGAATTTAAAAAGAGAACATGCTTCTACATGTAAAAAGCTAAGTGACAATTACTTAACTCAGGCACATTGGCACCAACGTAATGCCTAAACCTTGAAATTACAGTTTATCTAAATATGGACAAATTTATTTATAAATTATAAGAACTTTCACCGTTAAAGCTAAACAATCTGATTAATAAATTCAAAGTGATTCTGAAGTTGTATTCCACAAACCAGCTATGAAGGAAAGAGTTCAGGTAAATAGGCATTGTCTAGTTACCCTGAAAGAAAACTTTAAAACAATCCTTACAGATCAATGAGAATTTTTTCAAACTTTAAATATCAAAGATTATTCACATAATCAAGGATTATCCATATAAATTAAGCCTCGCTGACTTTAAAAAATTAATTATCTTGTCTATACTACCAAATTTTATTTTCGTTAAAGTCATCCAGTATTTCAATTTTTTAACCAAAAAAAAAAGAGAGAAAAATAAAAGTTTAAAATATTTTCCTCACTTCTACATTAAAAGTATTTATGGTGCTTTTGCAAGAACTAAATAAACTAATCGAAAAGTTAGTTCCAAATAATAATTAATTGATGTCAAGAGATTTAATTAAGTTGATTTCATTCCTCCTCCAAATCACCGAATATTATACTACTGGAATATAAAATAATCAACTACAAAACGATATCACTGCTAAAATAATACTTGCACAGTTAAAAAAAAAAGGTCGTATTTGCACACGCATATACGCAGATATGAAGTTCAGACAGGACGGAACATGTTGCAGTTTTTAATTTCCCTTCTTCTGTAGCTAAATAAAAGATTAACTGATGCTTCCATGATCTCGACTACCAGTGAGCATAGAACCCAAAATTTATTCTCCGTGTGAAAAATTCTAGAACTATTTGCAGCAATTTTTATTAACCAGCCACCAACTTTATCTTCGACTCTTATAATTTACGTTCAAACAAACTCTTCACTTACAATCTCATTAACTATATGTTTGAATCCAGTCAATTTTCAGTTCCAAGATTTTGTTCTGTCTGGAAAACAGTGTGTTCATTTTTTCACATTCTCGATACAGTTGCATGAAATTTACGTGCATCAACCATCTATTTCGCTTTCACAAATTTTCTTGCAATGTTAACGCAATTTTAGCAGATAGCACATATTAAAATCAATACTAATTACGAAACAGTGTTAATTAAATAAGAGCTGAAACGAAATATAGCCGTTAAAATCGAAGGTAAGATAATCTTGGATCACTAAGTTCCCTTTTGATATTTTGTATTTTCAACTTGAACTTTTTTAAAGGCCATGTCAAAAACCTCACGGTTCACAAAGTCGTCCCTAATTTAGCATTATTGACCAGAAGGGTAATCTAACAGTAGTATCCGCCGCCTATTGGCTCTTTTTAACAGTATAGCAGGGTTAACTATCACGATTGTGATAACACACACCTTAGTTTTCAGCAGCATACCACCTTTTGATTCGTAGACCGGCATACTAACTATTAGGCCACGTCCGGCACTACGTTATCAGAGATGTTATTTTTCCAAACAAGATCTGCCTATTCCAAATAATATCAGTATTAATATATGGGTTATATACAGTGATATTTATGTCCAATGTGATCCTATGCGGTGACAAGACAGCAATTCAGGTTAGCGGTAATTCTACAAATGCTATTTTGGGGAAATTTTGATAAATTAGTTGGAAATTATTATACTTTTTTTATTTGTATTGTAACTAAATTTGGTTCTATGTGGTATTGTGAGGGTCCTGAGCGGTGACTAATAGGACCCTCTATATTTGAATATATATATCAAGATAACAGTATATGATGAAGTACAGTACACCGCGAGCCGTAATACACAAACATGCATACATCCAATCTTTATTTTGATGATGTATTTACGTTTATGGTACATTTAATTCCTTATTCAGCATTTTCCTGTGGCCAAAAGAAAAAAATAAAATAAAATCATCCACTTCAAAACTACCATAGCGTCTAATGACCGTACACACACCGAACAGTATATAGATTTAGGTTTAACCTAAATCTTCAAAGCTGACCAAACCTAGTGAGATGCTGTTAGGATTTCAGCCGAAAATTTCGTTAACAGTAGGGATGACCAATTAATTAATCGATGCATTCTGTTCATTACAATTTTTATTGAAATTATTATAGGTTTCAGTTTTCACTTTTCATACACATTAAAGTCGTATATAATTTATATTAATTTTTGAATAATTTTATTTTTGATTTTATGTAGGTAGCTCACTCGGATCACAATTTATTGATAACGGCTTTAAACATTTTACTCAAAGGCGCATTACCGTTATACTTTGTAAACGTTTGTTATAGAAGATTTTTTTTTCAATTCGTATTTCAGGAATCCAGTTCTGTGTAAAATAACGACAATAATCAATTATACATCAAAGTTAAAAGCTATCACCAAAGGAAGTGAACGTGATAACATGGCTGCACGTTTTTCAGTATACAAGTAATATTCACCGAAAAGCCATTAAAGCACTGGGTGAAAATTTTGCTGACGGCTGTAATATTAGACTTTTTTATGTTGGTGAATTTCTGCTTAGCAACGCTACGTTGCTGTAATGGCAAAGTTCCCCACTCTTATGTAACTGAAGTTTAATACATAAAAAAAAATCAAAATCCTGTTGTTGTCATGGTTAAAATCACTTCACAATCAACAATAATAAAAATTCTTCTTCATGAATGACAGCGCCCCCATTTCATAAGTGTATTTAAAATCGATTAAGTGTTAGTCAACAGAAAACCACGCAAATAGCAAAAGTTACTTAAAAGCATGCACGGAATTCTATTACGACACAGCCCAACATATGTACATTACAATTTACCGAAAACCACACTTTTATTTATCCTGAAATACCTATGTCGGATCTTTTTTGTATAATTACAATTTCTTAAAGGTTTAGTCAGTTGATAACCATTAAAAATTGTGCAAAACCAAATCGCTGCGATTACGGTTTTGCCCCCCCCCTCCGCCGCATGTCTTTTATCAATATAAAGAATAATGACTCATCAAGTCAGCTCCAACCAATAGCGTTTTTACTGCTAAACTACTAAATACTTTGAAAATATTCTTGTAGTCAAATTATACTAAGGTAATTTCAACACTGCAACAGTCGCAAAAGTTGAAAAGCTAATCTGAAACTTTGTTTTTCGCATAGAAAATACACTGCCCAGTTGTAAATGTATGTGATGAGCTTGGCTTCCTTACTTAACCAGTCAAGAATATAGTACCACTGGAACTACGATTTAAAAAAATCACTTACTAAGAATTTCCAGTATTTATTCCATATGAATTCAGAATGGGAAGTAAGCAGCAGTTTAGTGACCACTGTATTACTCACATATCTATCTCGTGGAAACAGTAACAGTTTCAACATAATTTGGTGCATTGCTGAAAAATGTAGCAGCAGGTGATATGCACTGCACAGACCCTAACACGACACAGAAATAATGACAATGGAAATATCTTTTAAGTACGGTTTCCTGCTAGTACTTGAATTAACATAGTATAATGTAACTGAAGCTGGTTTGTTTAAATACAAAAGGCTACTTTAGAAGTGTTTTCTGGGAACCTACAAAAGAATTCTTTCTGGTAAGATATAAAGAAGTAAGTAATGAAGAAAGTTAAAGTTTAAAGCGTTTCATTTCGTTAGCTACAACACCCTGATTGTAAGATATTCTTAACATGATTAATTACTGCAAACAATAAATCTAAAACGTGATTCTTTTTTTTTCAGCCCTGAAGTAATGGCCAAAGATGAGACAAATATATCAGTTTGTGTATTTACCTGATGTTCTAAAACAGATTAAACAGGTGAAAATATCTCAGAATAAGTTAGAAGCTCCAAACTAATGAAAGTACAAAAAAAGGGGGAGTTTTGTTGTACAACTTATGAAACATAAAACTAGTAAAATGTAAGCAAAACACATTGATTTTATTAAGAAATAAACATAACTCAGTTATCAAAGATATAATAAGCTTCTTTTTTATAATTCAAAAACAAAATCATATTAAAGATGTGAGCAAAACTGCTAATACAGAATTCCCTGTTCAATGATATTTGGCAATAGCAAAAAACTTAAAGTTGTTAACAACGTATGGGTGAAGTTTATGTACAATTTGAAAAGCCTAAGTTAAATGAATAAGTATAATTAAACATTTACAAACAAACAAAAATTAAAGTTTTTTTAATGCTTTTTTACCAAGCAACATATAGTGAATTAAACAACTGGAAAGAGTCGATAAGATACAATAATCTGTCTTAATTTACATAATAAGGTTATAATAAACATTTCGGATATTGTTTCACATTTTTAATTTCACACAACAAAAAATTTATCCTGAACTTTATCCCTCTCCCTTCCTTTTTACAAGAACTGATTAACATCAGTGATAACTGTGTTTAATCATGATAACACATCAGTGATATAATCATATCTCACAAATGTAAAATACATACATTTACTTTGTTTATGGTATGGCTTATAAACTTTACATTTGCAATTCAACATAGATACTTATAAGTTTGTCTTAAAATTAAATTACCTTATGAAACAGACTACTGTTTACCTTCACATTAATAAGTATCTTAAAACTTCAGAGCAGAACATATTCTGTTTTCACTGTGTATCTTTGGGTACAAATTAAATTATGATATCAAACTCTGCCAAATGGCACATTTTCTTAATAAGTACATATGCAAAAAAACAAGTCAAAAATATAGTTTCCCAATATTCAAATAGTAAAGGTTTTTAAACTTACAAATGTGCAATACTTCACATTAGATGACTTTTAGATGACTATGGTAACAACAAGAAATTCAATCTCTACAGTTAGGTCTATAATGAAATACAGGCTACCACAAAACTTGCATCTTGATAGCTTAAACTTTTTTCCCCCTTGAATTTTCAGTTTTAAAACACAATGTTTATTCAATACAACAACAAAAAAAAGATGGATTTATAGATTATGATATTACTAAGCCATTTACTTCTAAAACTTTAACTTGGGATACCTTTAAACATGCAAGATTATACATACAGATATCACAGCCAAAACTCATAGCATGTAATTTACAATGATAATACCACCAGTATGCTATTGGTACATGTATCTTCTAACATAATGTATTCTAACATGAATAAGCACAGGACAGTTCTGATGTAGTCTCATCTCACAGAATTTAAATCCTCTATCAGTCAAAAGCAATGCCTTGCTTAAAGAATTAAGTACAGTTTTTTATTCTGAGCTACAATACTATTTCGTTACTTATATGATTTTAATTATTGTAGCCAATCACAAATGTTGAAATAAATAGATTTGTCAAAACTGACTGTATAATAGAATTTATCAGATATGATATATATTAAGTATGCTATTTATTATACTGTTCCATACTAAAATGTAACCCTAATGACACTTAAAGGACAACTCATACACTAAGTATGGCATCCTAATCATTAAATATTTCCTGTACACACTAATACTCATAACTTTTTGACTCAAAAACATTTGTTAAAAACATAAAACTTTATAACTGGAGGCATTTTCCTTACATTTTGCACTAGTAATTCGTACATGAAATAAAGTATGACAGTCAAATAGTAATGAACAATCTGACTGGATCAATTACAATATTAATAGCTTGGTTTAGTACTTGGACATCTGCCCATCTCTGCAGAATAGGTTGGAAATGCAAACTTGGATACTGAGAATACAAGCTTAAGCTCTGGAATCATAATCATTTCTCCACTGAGTTAAAAACTTTTGGAATATTATGCTGATGATGTGTTGTATGCTATTACATACTTTAAGTTTTTGTTTTTAAATTTTGTTGTTATGCATGTGGATATGAAAAAATACCTTTAATATGGTTATACATGTGAAATACAATATTTGATTCTACATTATCCATTATAATACAATAATATTTCTCTAATTCATAACACATAATTTATGAATAATAAATAATGAAATGCAAAGGGGTCTTTCAACCCATCAAAAGAGGTCCTCACTCCCAACATTCTTTAACAAACGCAAAGTCATTCTCTAAATCTGGCTCTGACCCCCCCAAATATTCATCAACTCTTTTCTGAAACATGAAGTTGTAGTTTGATAATAAATTAAGAAATTCTCTATTTTCTTATTACAACATATTTGTTAGAATGGGCAAAATGAAAATCTATTATTATGTCTACCAACCAACCACTTGAATATTTAATCCTCTCAGTGAATACAATAATTAACATTTTTTTTCATTTAAAATCTTTTCTCACATCACCTAAAAAAAATCTGAATAATTAGTGCAAATTACATTAGGTTTAAAATCTTTGAAAATGTGTACAATAACTTGTTATATGAGGCTTTTTTTATATCTTAGTTTATCAACTGAACATTTTTAATAATTATAGTTCACAATTCTCACCATGTTGAGCTGCTTATAAGACAAAAAAAAAAGGTATGGTTAAGGTTATCCAAATTTAAATGTTTTATGATTATTACTGAAAGGGATAAGCAGTTAAGTATTCAAGCACAAAAGTAACCTCCCACAGATTTATCCACATTGCAATAGGTACTATACAAAAACTTCTACAACATACTTGTATGAAAAAAAATAAAAAATTAAGTACAGTACCTTTTGAATAAATCAAGTGCCCTATGAAATTACTACTTCAAATAAAGTCACAGTGCACTGGGAAAAAAGCCCTTTACATTATTCCTCAAAAAAAAAAAAAAGACTGCCTCAAATGCAAAACAAGTTCACAGATAGACCATTTTTTCTTTTAACAGAAACACAGAGCATGAAATATACATTATAAATCAGTATATTTTGTAATTAGCTCATAATAACCAAAGCAATGAAAAAAATTAGGAGAACATTTTGCTAAAAGAACACACCTAACAAAATACTTTTGTAAACAGATTTTCCTGCAAGATTCTATTAAAAGTTTAACATTTCTTTTGAGTCTCTCTGAATAAACTGGGTAAGTTTAAAAACCTCTTTAAGTTTTATGTTTTGAAGTAAGAGACTTTCATAAAATCACTTAACTGCAACATCTTTCTTGACCTTTTCCTGTTATAAATCTTAGTATTCTTCATTACCCCCAGCAAATTTCACATTTTTCAAAACTATATTTATCAATAATTTATTTCTCCCTACTCATAATTTAGTAATGTACATTGGATCAGAAAATAATGTTTTAGAAGGAATACAGTTCCTTCTTGGTCAGTTTTTAAAGAATCATAGATCTACAATTTTCTTGTCTTTTTCAATTTTAAGTCTGCAATCCTAAAATTGGGGAAAAGACACACACACACATACAGCAAGCAAAATAAAATCAAAAGTAAGGACTGCATTAAAATATTTTGTAATAAATATAAAAATGTATTAAATAAGCATAAAGAAGTAAAAATTAAGGAGTATTTGTTGAAAGTTTCCAATAAGTATTGTTAATAAGGTTGTTTAAACAACTTGGCACTACTTTTATGTGGATGAACACCTTGTCGCATATAAAGGCTTGTGTAAAGTCTGAAAATTGATAGTTACAGTGGACTTAATGGGTGGTGGTTGGAAGTTATATTAGTTAGTTTAGATAACTTGTTTGGGCTTTTATAACTCTATACTAGTATAATTTAGCTACTGTACTACTAATTAAGTTAAATTAGTGCTTAATAACTACTATAATGGTGGCTGTAATGCCAACCTCAGGAGGTACATTTATCTGATATACCCCCCAAGTGGTAGTACCTCATTTCATTTTTTCTTTTACTTTGGAGAGCAGCCACCTTTCCACAACTGTCTACAGGCAGTGAAGGGTGATACAGATGTGGGACATTGTGAGCTCAAGTACCCACATCTTGCTTTTCTAGCTTTTGATGATTTTATTCGACTTTTTATTAATTTATTCATGTGAAAATGGCAAACAGAGGTTAAGTATGATAGATGGTGTATCCCCAACGTGGGTCCTACTTCTGCAGTCACCTCCAAAACCCAGGGCACATTTTATATACCACATTATAGCCTGTACCTTTGGGATTCTTTTAATTTATGTGGCATCTTTAATTTAATTTTGTTTGGGCCTGTTTTGTTCATTTAAATTTATATATTTATTGGGAGAGATTTTCTTTTTCTTAGGTACTTCAAACAAAACACTCTCCATAGAAATACCTACTATCTACATACCACATCTTTGCTGACAACAAGTCAATTTCTAACAAACAAATAACATCTCCTCCTCTTCTATATTTTCTCTAAAGAGCAGTATTAAAAGTATATATACACAAATTATCCAGTACTAATTCATGTATAGGAGTTATGTGTTTTTACACACATAAAATAAGTGGCAAAGTCCAGCTGGTAACAGGAGAATATTCAATCCACTAAAGTTGTCAGTCAAACAAAACATACATCCATCAAAACAGTAATGAAGCAATATTATTTAATTAATATCATACTGAAAGTAAAAAGTAGTAAGTTTTGTATAAACACTTCATTAGTGATGATTCTAAAAGAGTTCTATAATACAGCTTTGTTTTATAGACACTTAAACACTTTCATTTCATTAACATACTGTTCATTTAATCTCATCATGGCTGAAAAAAAAATGTATTTATCTCTTTGAACATATGTGTACACTTGGATCATGTAAGGGCACTAGGGTGAATTTCACCCCTAGTCTCTTTCAAATTATACAATGTCATAATGAGACCTACATGTACATCATCTTTACTAAATAACCCTATATTTGGACACACAATCCTCACCAAGACATCATGTTTCAACCCCAGCATATAGACCCCAGGGCCCTTCTCTGCATATACATGCATATTGCTCTAATAAAACATTATAGGTAAATTTTTCTGTTGTAAAAAATTTATAATATACCTCACTCACCTTATGAAGATGTACATATTTAATAAAACCACAAAGTACTAATCCACATAAAGCTTACTGGTAAATAACCACTATTTCAGATAAAGTTTTTCTGTTTCTAAATAATTTACATTCTTTAATAATAAACCTTCATAATCCTTCCAAAATAAATTATCATAGGTTTCATTCAATACTTAAATTTCATCTGCTACAGTGCATGACATTTCACATTTTCTCAAATACTGACTGCAGCCAGTTGCCAAGATAGTGCAAGTATGAATTAACAGTTCGTCTAACCCTAACACATTACCTTCTATTATTATTCATGATTATATCATGAAACTTCTCCCCTACTCAAAAGAAGTATATATATATATATATATATACACACACACAACAGTAGTGGAAGCTCGCATCTTACAAGTTTAACAAGAGAATCAAGATTTCCTGAAAAATAAAAGGGTTTAGTTCTTGCTTTTCTTAGGGTTTGCAAGAACAATCTTGCAGGATAAATGAGCCCTATGGTCCATTATTATATAAAGGATTAAGCCTCACTGTAAATGATTATATTATATATTTCGATATTTTAACAAACATTCTACCCATATAGTAACTTTAAACGAAGATTTAATTTGCCTTTACACTTACAGTACTTTTACTAAATAAGATATGCATGTTTTACGTGTATATTTATATGTATACATATTAAAATGAATAATAATACAATTGATAAAGTAAGCAGTCAAATCTTGAAACCTATAAATATACTGTAACTTACACATACAGTTCAACTTCTATTCTAGTTTTCTAAATCCCTGTTCTGAATTTATAGTTATTCTTCTTAATTAATTAAGCGTAACTTTGTTTTCGGTCAATAAACTTTTTTGGCTAGATTTATATTATCCAACAGATTTATAAAGTTCATTAAGTCTAACTAATTATCCTTACAGTTACACTTACAAGTTACACTCACTCACTGACTTAGCCACTAGTTACAATCACACGAGTCACAGATCCGGTGAAAAGGGCATTTTAAATTTAATTACATGTAACCAAAAAACGCATAACGACTGTACAAGAATGATCGACGTGTGCTATATATCTTCTATAGAAAACATATGCTTCGAGTTTTTATAACAGTAAGACCCAGTTAAATTTTACTCAACAAGGTATATCTATGAGCCGCGTAACACAAACACGGTAACACTAACAGTTGTAATTACACCGGTTAAAGTAACCTTAGTTAAGCCTATCACCGACAGGTTTCTGCCGGTAAAATAAGCCCACACCCAGCGAGCTTTAGCAAGAGATACACTAACCAGTCAAGCATTAGGTTCCTGAAAGATGCCCCTGGTAGGCTACACAAGTTTAGACTTCATATAGTTTGGAAGTGACCTTAAATATATTGTATACACTATCTACTTCAATGAGAATTGAACTTAAATATATTTTTAATAGTAGTAATCTCTCGCTGCTCCTTCAAAATGGCGGAGTAGTTTAACATCTTGTTTAAGTTGCTATGCGGTATTGCTACCCTCGAATTTCCAGAAAATGTGTTCAATCGTTCTAACTTCTACTATTCATTGAAACAGACTTACTTTTGACGACTCGCTCCGTAGTCGACAATTTGGTGTTATTTGCAGACATTTTTAAAGTCTCTGATATCTCACTTTACAACAGACATAAACAGACTAAATAACTGAAACCTAGTTCACGACGTATATAATACAATATCACGAGCACCACAAATGGCGTAAACAACAAATTTCTGTTTGCATCCTGCATTGCGCATAATTTTTCGCGCATACAACCTCAATCCGTGTGCTCGGAAAAGGAAACATTTGATTGGACAACATTAATCGATGTCATCCTCCTAGTGCTTGTACTCTAAAAGTTAGATTAAAAATATTAATATAACCTTTTATGAACGCTGAAGGCTAGCGAAGCATTGGACAGCCAATGGGGCTAATATTCTCGATAAAAATCACGCTAGAATGCAGATGTCCTTTTTCTGTTGTATATTATTAGCATTTATGCACTACGAAGTATGGGAATAAACATCTGCAGTCTAGCGTGATTTTCATCAGGAACATCCGGCTTAATAATATAAACTTTTCTAAATGTTATTACCATCACTCGTTATTAATGCAATTAAAGTTTTGTTTTTCATTAATGAATGCTCAAGTTTAAATCGAAATGACATTTGGGCTAAATTAGGTTAACCCCTTGAATCGTGACAAAACTTTACAAATTTCAAAGACTGCTACGCCCTCTCGTAGTTAAAATGACAAACCACTAGGTCTGTAACATGTACATACGACTAATCCAACTTTTTAGGTGTTTTTTCTATGCGGCTTATCAAAACGAAATAATAATAACCAGATTTGATATTACATATATATAATGAAGGTCAGTACTTTAGTAATGTAACATTTTATTAGAAGTGTAAAGTAAATATTTAGCTACGTTACTATATATGAATTTATATTATCTGTAATTGGAAATTTAATTTATATTGTCTATTGTATATTTTAATACATCACTTGTTTACATTTGCACTTAAGCAAGATCAGTTATACAAGGTTGCTTATTTCAGTCTGCACAACCATGAGATTCACATCAAACTTAGTTGTTTTTTTAACACAAAGCTACACAATGGACTGTCTTGCGCTCTGTCCACGGCAGGGAATTGAACCCTAGATTTTAGCATTGTTAGTTCAGAAACTTATCCCTGAACAATCGGGGGACCAAACTTGGTTGAAAGTACAACAAAGTTATATTAGTAGATCAAACTAGTTGATATCTAAAAGCCTCCGGTGGGGGGGGGGGTAGTTTTTGTTTGTAATGTTCAGTTTTCAGTTGAGGTACAAGTTGACCCTGTGTTAAAGCTCAAGATTTCAAAACTAGTGAGCCGGATTTGACTTCGTGCGACACCGCAAAATATTCCCTGCACCCTAAGCTGTGGGTGCATTATAAGAGTGACACCCAATCTCTCTTTACTTTTTTGCACATATCTACCTCGCATCTGTGCATAGGTAAATAACAGTATTAAGTATTAGATTGTTGGCATGAAGAACTGAAAAAAATTCTCAAATAAAAGACGATATACCAAAATCGAAAATATTTTTAAAACTTTGATTAGAACTCTAGAAATATATAAACGTTTGAATCAACATATCATTACACATATTAATTAACTTATATTTTATTGGTTTTTAATATTCTTCACAAATAAAGTTTTTAATATATTGTATTAACAATTTCAGGAATGATATTCTAAAAATAGTATAACTGTAAGGGTTGTTGTTTTTTATTATGAAAAAAAGGCTCAGATGCATCGTAAAAAAGAAATTAAGTTAATTTTTTACGAAATTTTTATTTCAGTGTGTTAAAGTAAAATTTACTTTAATTCAAATGTTTATACATTTTAAATGTCACAGAATTTTGTATGGGTCCAACCCAGTCTCCACTTTTTTATACTGTCTGTTGTATGTCCATGTAACTACTTCGCCCCCTTTAAATGGGTCTTCCCTAAACTTGGTATGGAGGTTTATTGTGTCCATGGTGAAATACATACAAATTTTTAATTTTGCACTTTGCGTTTTTTATGGGTGTTTTTGTGTTTTTACCACTACGTCGCCCCCTGTAAATGGATCTTCACCAAATTTGGCATGAATGCTTGTTGTGTCCATGCGGAGATATATGCAAACTTACGGTTTCAGATTTTGTGTATTGCGGTTTTTATAGGCGTCATTAATCATGAATTTACATAACTTCCATCCAGGGGACGAGTACTCCAGCTAGTATAAAAAATTACGAGTTTTGGCTGAGATTTATTAGTTATTTATATATCTAATCATATTAACTACTGAGCCTGTTGTTTCTAGTGTACCTGGAAAATTATATATACATATGTGTGCTAGTCTAATGATGAACAATACAACCACAAAAATGACGAATAACAATATATTTGTTGAACGTTCGGAATATACATATTCCATCTTCAGCAACTTCCTACAGTAAACACAAGACTGCAATTACAAATAAAAATCCAAATATTAAATATAAGTTCATGTACTAGGATAAACACTTGTAAAGGCAATGTTAAGACTCAAAGGAGAGAGAATTTTCAAAACCAGCGAGTGAGCTTGGATACAGACCCACACTAAATGATTTTGTAAATGTATTTATACAGATAATGAGAAAATAATTAAAACAAGTTCAACTCAATAAAACTTGGGGTATTTTTTAAGCTAGGTGTATTTGTTTAATAAGTAGATTCTTTAATCAGGAACTCCATGTTTGTGCGGCCCCTAGCTAAAACTTTAAAGTCCGTTGAAGAGATTCTATGTCCACTAGTTTGACTGTGTGTGGATAGGAAAGGTGCAGTGAGATTATAAACGACCTGTTCTATAATAAATACCTATGTGTTCTTGAAAACGTACAGCTTAAATTGCACTTGGTTTTACCAATGTAGGTAGCTTTGCAACTACCGTACGTACATGAGTAAATGACCCATAAACAAAAAGGGGTTGGAATGCAGTCTTCAATATGTAAAAAAAATATTTGATATGCTGGCTTAAAGGTAGTTCTCACTTGAATTTATATGTAGTACATGTGTATTTACATGTGAATTTAGTGAGATGATTTTTTTTAAAGAATTAAGTACTTTTACTTAAGTAAGAGTTCCCGGTGGGACAGAGGCAAGTCTACGGATTTACAACACTAAAATCAGGGCTCGATTCCCCTCGGTGGATACAGCAGATAGCCTGATGTGGCTTTGTCATAAAACACACACACATACCTAAGTAAGTAAGACATAAATATACGGAGCACTTATTCACCTTTTGCTTTCTTATTTCTGTTCAGTAATCCGTTTAATATTCTATTTGTCTCATGTGGTCTGCGGATTCCCTTCAGGGGTTCAGTGTAAAGGTTGCACAAGGGAAGCGGTAGCAGAGTGTATCGATCTCATTTTAATCCGCAAAAATAAATATCCAGAAGGTCCGCAAACTAAAAGGTTTGAGAACCTCGGCACTACACCAATAAACATTTTGTACTTGTTTTAGGACGATTTTCTGAAAACATGATATTTCTAGGCACGTTTTGTTGTTCAATTTATATTTTATGCGTGTAATCCCTTTTACGAAGCTATTTTAATTTGTATATTTATTATCATTCTTTGGTTTTTGTTTAAGAAAATGCAGAATAAATGCTATTAACTTTATATTGACAAGCTTTTAGTAGATTCAAACATTTATAATATTCTTTACTCTATATAATTTCAAGTGTTTTAGAATTAACATACCTCTTCCACACGCACATGCACATACTCCACATAAAGCTGCATTTCTTACTTTACGATATTGCAAAGTAGCAACACCTCTTTTACAGGGGCTTACATCAACATCTGCATGCTTTAAACTTGTTTCTAAAAGAAAGATTTGCACATAAAAACTTTTTATGATTCGAGCACTTTTAGAATTCGTTTCTTTCCCTTTCAGAGAAGGACTTTTGGTCTAAAGTGCTTGATCTATTGGGTTTCTCCTATTCAATAAAAAATACATTTCAGATAATCTAAATGGCTGTGCTGCTAGTAGTTTAATATATTATTTTTAACTTGTTTGATGTTTTATATTTCCTAACTTTAGCCAAGAATTCTTTGGTATTGAACAAAGAGTAAAAATAAGTCTTGCGCGGAAATTACCTGTGGCCTTTTCCAAGAACTATTCTTATAATTTACATTAAAATTATCATACAAAATATAAAATATCAATAATAAAACCCTTAATCTATATGCTAATATTGGGATTAAAACTATGCCCAAGCACGCTTATCTTTCTTGTGTTAAAATATTTATAATGCTAACCATCTATAATCACATATTAAAGGTGTTTTGCCAAATTAATGGTTGAGAATACGAATGTGTTTTGTTTTATTTTTTGTAACGACTTTTGAAAGGTTTTTATTTCGTAGAATATCTTAATTAAACTTTTATAATTAACTATATACGTGTACTATCATATCTACAGAATTTCGTTCAAGGTTACTGCTTTGGTATTCCTAAAACAATTAAACTATATCTACAGCATTCTGATCTTTTGGTTTGCTTTTATTTTCGTATAAAATCTTTATTTTGTGTTCTAAATGATTAGAAAATAATTTTAATTGTTCTTCGAATTGAAGCGGTGTATTATATACCACCATGCAAAGTCCTAGTAGCTCTTGTTTTTGTTGTTATTATATATATATGCGTGTGTGTGTGCGGGTGGATGAGTTTCTCAAATGTGTTTATATGCGTGTGTTTATGGGTATTAAAACTTCTGTTTGTGGTCTAACTCGCCATCATTTATCAACTTTCTCATCACATTGTGGTGTCTGCTTTAATTAAAAACAAACAAAGAGGCAATGAAAACATCCCGGCGTTTTTCGGGAAGTTACGAATCGATACAATTAACTATTTGGTGTTCTTTTCTCTAATAAGGTTTGATTTATTTGTTTTTTGGTTTGTTTTGAATTTCGCGCAAAGCTACACGAGGGCTATTTGCGCTAGCCGTCCCTAATTTAACAGTGTAAGACTAGAGGGAAGGCAACCAGTCATCACCACCCACCGCCAACTCTTGGGCTAAACTTTTACCAACGAATAGTGGGATTGATCGTTACATCATAATGCCCCAACGGCTGAAAGGACAAGCATGTTTGGTGGGACGGGAATTCGAACCCGCAACCCTCAGATTGCGAGTCGAGCGCCCTAACCACCTGGCCATGCCGGGCCCTCTAATAAGGTCGAGCATGATTTGATACAAATTAACTAAAGTAAGCAGTTCATTTTGAACATATAATAACTTGTGAAATATTGTTAATAAATTTTAGTTGTTAGGTGACGTGTCGTCTTATATAGCTCTTCTTCAGACCTAACTTCAGACTGTGGGATACTTTCATAAATACAAATATAACGATTGTTCGAGATTTGAAAAAGTACAAGAATAAGAACTGGAAATTACATAAAGATTTGAGAACAATGTTAAAGACGTCGGGGGATTCAGTACAACAATCCGTATAATAATCCATAGAATGTTAAAATAAACTCTAACGTTTAGTTTTATTATTTGAAAATAAAACACAATAAATCCAAACATTAGATTTTATTAAAAATTTTACAAGGTCTAGAAACTTGAAAAACAAAAGTATATTGGAGAAACTACAGGCTGAAACAATATGTTTGTTTGTTTTTTGAATTTCGCGCAAAGCTACACGAGGGCTATCTGTGCTAGCCGTCCCTAATTTAGCAGTGTAAGACTAGAGGGAAGGCAGCTAGTCATCACCACCCACCGCCAACTCTTGGGCTACTCTTTTACCAACGAATAGTGGGATTGACCGCCACATTATAACACCATCACGGCTGAAAGGGAGAGCATGTTTGGTGGGACGGAGATTCGAACCCGCGACCCTCAGATTGCGAGTCGAGTGCCCTAACCACCTGGCCATGCCGGGCAGGAAACAATATGACAGCCGAGAATCTATTCTTGATTAATCTTATGTTAAAGATAAAACACTAGTGTTCTAGGGTTAAACTTAAACTTTTATACTCTCGCACAAGGTCCTACTTTTAATATATTTTTTTAGTGATCAACTCCTAATACCTTACACTCATGATATCAATATTTTCAACTTTTTTATAAACAGTACGTTAAAATTTGACGTCCATGCTCTGATGTACTTGATGCTCAACATTGTGAACGACAAAGATGCGTAACGTTTGAATAAATAAACGACACTACTAAAGTCCATAAACAATTTTGTATTTCAATATAAGTAGTTTGGAAGGTTTACCTCCGGGTGTTGGTATTGTACAGAGCAAACTGGGTGATGAACTCTGAGACAGGACACCTAGCTGCCCAAATGTATTGGCAGGAACAAAGTAAATTGTTCTCTGTTCATACATTTAATGTCGAAAACTGCTAGAGTGTATGTCCGGCTACTCATTTCCCACATGCATTTGTGCACCTTTCTGCTCTGAGATACAATACATTCACGGAGAAGAAAGCAAATTCCTATAACAACACCAAAGAAGAAGAAAGCAAATACCTATAAGAACACCGAAGAAAAAGGCAAACGCTTATAACAATACCGAACAAGAAAGCAAATATATATTTGGGCAGTCTGCAGTCTAATGTGTTCCTTTTTTTACGTTTTTCTTTATTAATTTGCTACAGTGTTGATATTTTGATAAAAACTTAGGTTAGCGTAAGCCAAAAAAAGGGTGCCTTTATTTTTTACCCTAAATGTTCATTCTTATGTTCATCCAACGGTTCAATTGCACAGAAAACTGCAGGTGCAGCGTTTGGTGGGTTGATCGGTATTTTTTCGTATGGAATAGCATGAATACTCATTTTATTCTCCAGTTGCTGGAGTTATAACATGGATGAACGCATATATCGTGGAAGCAGCTTGTGTACACGTGATTTGTGAGGCTTTTCCTTACGGAAATCCTTCTTGGTTATGTTATTAGCTGTTGCTTGGGATACGTGGACATCTTTTTCCACTGACTTTTGTCTACGTGAATTCTAATCTGTTACAAAATGCTCTACTTTGATTGCCACGGCTGGAGAACAACTTGTTGCTGTTACTTTTGTGAATTCTCCTGTTGTCCAAAGTTGATTTATATGCTTTTGCTTTTCAATATCATTAAGAAGATATCTATGTCTTGGAAATTATAAATTCTCGATCTGAAGACATCTTTATGATCTGTGTGTATGAATATTTTGTGTCAAAAAGGGTCGTTATGTACCCTTCTCCAAAAGGATCACATTACCTACGTAACACCAATATTTTTGTAGTTCAGCGGTATGTTTTAGGGCTTATTATTCTAAAATTCGAGTTTTGATACACACGGTGGGAGAGCACAAATAGGTCATTTTGTAACAACAAAGAAACAAACAAAAACGTAATGCCAAAAAATATCAAAATGCAGTTCTGATACATTCCGTTCCACCTTATATCAGTAGTGTTTGTCACATAACTTGCTGACTTGCATATTCAAAATATTTCAAGATAATGTACTCAACCTTCTGTATACTTTAAGAGACTATATGAGCGATTTTTTTCGTTGTTTAATTAGTGTTTCTTACGCAGTCGCTCAAAACGGTTTTTAAAATAATCAGCTGCCAACTTTTATTCTAGTTTCTGGAACACTTATACTCACATAACATTTCAATACTATTTTTTCACGTTCACTTTAACTTAATAAGAACGATTCCATGAATGTTATTGTCATTATTCAGGAAATGAAATAAAACATTGAACTCGTATTTTATAAATAGTTTATAACTAACGTACAAAGCAACTGCGATATTTGCGAAGTGAAACCTTTTACAAAGTGATTTTCTTATACTTGTATTGGTGTGTAAAGAAGTTTACATTAAACTATTCCAGTTATTTGAAATTTATAGGACGTAGCTAGGAGAAAATCGCGTGTTACAAAGACTGTTTTGTAATTTGTTTCTTTTCAACTTCTATAAATAAGAACCAGGTAACACAAACTTTTCTCCTTAACAAACTGGTAAAATTTAGAACTCAGATAAATATCCAAATAGTTTAACTGCAGTGTAACATCGATAAAAATAGTTTTTTGTTCAATAGATTCATGAGCAGTATTCACCACCATAGTTTTTTATTGTTGTTGTATAGAGAATTTATTTGTCTTTAGTAAATGATGTGCAAGGAAACAATACAATAAAAAATACTTTAAGATAGTTTAGTTTTGTGTGAAAAATATTAAATATTATTAGTATTTTAGATAATTTACATACATTTACGGAGGTGATAAAATTCTTCAGCTTCTATATAATAAGTTTCCTTTTATATTTCTTTACGAAAAACTTTTCTAGACGACATGTTTTGTTTGATACTAGAATTTTCATTGCAATTTATTTAGATTTTTGCCCATATTTTTTAATAAATTTCAATTATAACTATCTATATCTTTTAAAGTTAATGCCAAGTCCTTGTTCAATATCATAAATTTTAATTTTCAATCTGAAGGGTATCTTATGCACACGTGAGCTAAACGACCAGGTCAGAGACCCCTGAAGTTCAGGTATCGCATTTCCTAATTTCCTCTTTGAACTTAATAATGGATTTATTTTCAATCTTAAATCCGCCCACAGTAGACAATGTGGAGTGTGTTTAGAAGTATAACGTCTTGAACCCCGTAATCACATCCAGACAGACTAAAGTCCATGCCACATTTGTCTCATTTCGAATAAAGGTTTATAGAGCTTGCAAAAAATTAACTAAAAACTTCCAGATTGTTTACTTCGAAGTAAGTACGGTTTAATTATTTGAAGAAATAAATTTACTATGCATATTTCATTTAGTATTACTAATTCTAACTTAACACAAGACTTTTTTTGCCAATAATATGAGTGATCCAGTCTGTATGTATTAGGTCGTCAAGAAATTAATGTCGCGTTTTGGAACACTTTCATTAATTC
>NW_013665611.1:2189423-2191753 GCF_000517525.1 Limulus polyphemus
CGTATGTAATTGTGATAGTTCTTTGTACTGCTAGTACTAACTTTCATTTTAATGCTGTTTGTATTTTTTAAACAGTAAGTTTAAATAAGTCAAATTTTAATACTAGAAATAAATGACATTATAACACCAAACTTGTTATTTTTCTTCAATTGAACACTCAACGTTTCGCTAGAGCGTTTCACCATAACAAAAATCGTAACTGACAGTACGAAGTTTCAAATGGTTTAAATTAGTGGTTCTCAACGTGGGCCATATGGCCCCCCATGGGGGTCACGGCATGTTTCTAAGGGGCCACACCTGAATGACAGAAAATTATGCAATGCACTCAGAAAATACTGAGTGGGGCCATCGAAACTTCACTGCCCGAATAAAATATTTAAAATTGAATCAAAAGTTCCCTTCACCCCGTATCCCCCACAGCTCAGAAGTCAAGTTACCAGACGCGACTAATACTTGAGTAACAATCAAAATTTTGGATTGGGTGGTGGGTCCATTTGGGGTGAATGCGATTGATGTTGACATCACATTACAAGAATGTCTCATCGAAATGCAGAGTGATATAACAGCCCAAGCTAGATTCAAACGTGACAAACATTATTTCCGGGTAAGTAGTGAAATAGCTCTGGGAGAAGGCAAAGTTGTATTTTTATCGCTTTTCCCACATCTTATCTGGTTGAATCTGGTTTTAGTCGGGTGACTTATTTGTTATTAAAAATACGTAACCGCTTTGATGTTGTGAAGAGAGGCGATCTTCGCTTATCACTGACCACACTGCAACTGGACATTCAAAAAACTTTCAAGTGTTCATCAGGCCCAAGGATCACACCGAATAAAATGTCAATGATTAACAAAATGTTTAAAAACAATACGATATTGTAAAAATAATATTGTAAATATATTATAAGTCAACAGTATGGAAATAAAGTAACTTTTTTCCTAAGTAACAGCGCCTACAAAGGGTGGGGCCACAGAGATAAATCAAACTCAAAAGGGAGCCAGGAGAAAAAAAAAAGGTCGAGAAACTCTGGTTTAAATAACGAATGCTAATAGAACCTATATCTATATAGTTTTAATTGACGTTACCTTAAGGATCGACAATCTACCTAATTTCACAAACAGTTAGAAAAATCACTTTTCCTTTATTTCGATTCCCATCATTCCAAAGCTTCCAAGAAAGGTGCAATTATTAGAGAATTAAAAAAATCGATCGCAACTGTGTCGAAAGAAAAACATTACAAACTCTGAACTGAAATTACTACTACTGAGCAACGAATATCCACCTTCTTATAAGGAATACATTTTCAATGGCTATGACGCGCAAAAATCAGCATGGCATCTCGAACATGAAAAACACAGATAAACAAGAATTTAAAAAAGAATAGGCCCGGCATGGCCAGGTGGTTAGGGCGCTCGCGGGTTCGAATCCCCGTTACACCAAACATGCTCGCCCTTTCAGCCGTGGGGGTGTTATAATGTGACGGTCAATCACACTATTCGTTGGTAAAAGAGTAGCCCAAGAGTTGGCGGTGGGTGGTAATGACTAGCTGCTTTCCCTCTAGTCTTACACTGCTAAATTATGGACGGCTAGCGCAGATAGCCCTCGTGTAGCTTTGCGCGAAATTCAAAAAACAAAACAAAAAAAGAATCATTTTCCAAAGATGACACAAATGGTACTTCTAATTGACGAAAGTATCTCCATGAAAATAACAGCTATAATCAGAAAATCTGAACTGTCAATTAAAGTTATAGAACACTAAAAAAAAAACAATTTTCAAAATCTCACGACACTACCCTACAATGTAATAAAGCCGACTGCCATAAAAAACGTGTTTGCAATCTAAATATGGGTGTTTTGTCTCCAGTGTTGTTTACCAGATTACACGTAACATCTGCCATCATACGTACATTGGGGAAACCGGAAGAACCGTACACGCAAGGGTATGAGAACATATTGACTCTCTTTACAAACAACAACATGAAAGAAGCGCAGTTGGAGATAATTTTCAACTATTTATTTAATCATGGACAAATAACACCTGACATGAAACCACCATTCTCGATACAAATCCTTACCAAAGTCATCAGGAACAGATACAGAAAATTAAAGACACTCATCTTATCGAACAACTACGACCACAGATCAATAAGGTCAAAGGATGACATCTATAATTATTTTATTTTTCATTTTATCTTTTGTTATTTCAATCTGTAACTTGATAAAACTTTTGTTTACGACAGGTAACAGTTAATTATTTCAACAATATAAGTCTTTCCACAATAAGCTTTGTTACTTAATACTAGAAATAAATGTTTGTTTGTTTGTTTGTTTG
>NW_013665611.1:2191916-2198460 GCF_000517525.1 Limulus polyphemus
GCCGGGCCCAGAAATAAATGACCTTATAACACCAAAATGTAGTGTTTTTTTTTAATTAGACAATCAACATTTCTCTTTACAGCTTCTTCGGGAGCGTTCACTCAAACACAAACCAAAACTGACTGTACGAAGCTTTGTAGTGTCAGTTTTGGCTTGTGTTTTAGTGAACGTTTCTAAAGAAACTGTAAAGCGAAACGTTGAGTGTTTAATAACAAAACTACATTTTGGTGTTATAAGGTCGTTTATTAATAGTATTAATATGTCTTCTATACACCAATATGCACTACAGAAATTAAATAATAAGTTTTACTACGTATATCTCAAACACACACTGTGGAAATGCGCGCTATAGATTCTATTAAAATTTATTATTTAAACCATTTGAACTTTTGTACTGTCAATTACGGTTTGTGTTTTAGTGGAATGCTCATGAAGAAGCTGTAGAGCGAAACGCTGAATGTCCATTTAAAGGAAATTAATAAATTTAGTGTTATAAGGGCGTTTATTTCTAGCATTAAGTTGTCTTTTATACACCAATATTCACTAAAGAAATTAAATAACAAATCAAGTTTATTTTTCTAAATCTACTTTAGAAATTTTATGCTAAATAAAATCAAAAAATCTTAATCAAAATCTCACAGTTGTAACACCACAGGAACAGTTTAAAATTTCATATATCATATGTACAAATATTTAAGTGCTTTGAATCAATACAACAAGATCCATTATTCGATCCACTGATCTTACAAGTTTCTATAATATCAGAATATTTTGATTATGTCTTAAAAACAAATTATCAATGATTATTCTATACTGCCTATACATATAAAGAGTAGCACCACAATAAAGTATTTGAACACACACACAAATTGTCAAGAAAACAACAACAACAACAAAACATTTTGGCAAAGAATCAACGCGTTATCTGCAGCACGTATTGTTTTTAAATTAATCACACTTCATTCTGCTTTGAACATCCATATAGGTGGTATCGTTATCAGTTATCGCACATGTGCTTTGCAATAAGGGCGTCCATCTCGGCTTGTGTAGAAAGTTTGACCTTCGAGGTTTTTGTGGCATGCCTGAAACAAACATAAATTGCACAATATCATTAGAGTTGTAGTGTTGTAGATTGATCAATAAATAGATTACTAGATATATAAACAAAAAGTGGTAACAAAGTCTGACTGATATGGAATAAGCGCAACGTAAGACAGATTATATCGAAATGTAAAAATTATTCTGAAGAAGCCAATTAGAGCAATGTAATGAGGTAATGTTATCGATTATTCCATCAGGAATCAAGTAAGTGCATGAGGGAATTCAATATTTATATTCCAAAATAATTCGTTAAGAATTCAGATTAAAATAGAAAAAAGTATAGATATTTTTTTCAAGTACTTCTCGGACATCGCTATTATCTGAATAACGTTTCATTCTGCCTGCTCGTTTAGGTAGTTGATATCTTACACGAGCTAAAGATACCTTTCTCAGCCAGCACCATTATCTGAATAACTTTACATTCTGCCTGCTTATATCTTAACGCTTCTTTAGACAGATGATCTTTTACACGAGGTAAAGATATCTTTCTCAGCCAGCACCGTTATCTGAATAACTTTCTATTCTGCCTGCTTATATCTTAACGCTTCTTTAGACAGATGATCTTTTACACGAGGTAAAGATATCTTTCTCAGCCAGCACCATTATCTGAATAAAGTTTAATTCTGCCTGCTCTGATCTTTAGCGAATTATCGTATGCTTTTTAAAAACTCACAGAGACAATTGTGCCTCAAGAACACAATTTTCTAGTCAGTTATTTTAAAATATTTCCATTTGTTTTTATTATTTTTTTGTGAATAAAATTCTCTGTAGGCATAAATAAATACATCATTAATTAGTAAGTTCTGCTAGTATATTAGTAAGTTTTAAACTTTGTAACTGAATATCAAAAATTTGATCAAAGTATTTTGAAAAATTTATGCAATGCTTCTGAACGTTATCATATTCATACCCGCGTGTGATAATGAGCATTTATTAATGGCTGGGCGTATGAAGTTCTGTTCAAGCTAGAAAACCTGCACGTGGAAAATTGCATGACGAAAGGCCCAACACTAATAGGGTCGGGGCTGTAAATTATGATAATTCTAAAAGCACAGATGTTGTTTTCACACTCAGGCTAAAAACCTACCATCTCACGTGATCTAGTTAGCCTCTTAAACTTAAAATCACTTACAGAACACTTGAAGCACTGGGAGTGGTAAATGTTGTTTAAGGCTTCTACCCAGCGGTCTCCAGCTTCAATAGGAAACCCACAATTTATACACTTGTTAGTGAAAAGTTCTTTCCAATCTGCAAAAAAAGGAGAAACAAATATATCTAAAAGCATGAAATTTTTGAATATTTTAACATGTATCAACATGGTTGATGATCGAATCCACCTTAATATGGGTACAGAAGTTTAAACAATAAATTATACTTTAATTCTGACCTTGTTGTATATCCATTTTAAAGCTATCCCATTTAACTTGATTTTTTTATTTCAATAGGTTTTTTAAAAAAATATGATAATGTTCTTTTTAATGAAGCATTTGTAGATATAATAATTATTTATGTTTTTCTCTTTATACTTGTAGTATTTTTATGATATGGAATATCCACAGGAATGCTCATTGTTTTCATAGAGTATTACTACTTTTGCTTTATTAACTTTAAAACACGGCTCTCTTCGTTAGCTTCCAAACTGTTAACCTGTTCTGTAAAAAATATATGCGAAAAACTATTAAGTATGGAAAAATATAAAAATAAGCTGAGACTTGTTGTCCAACTTTGCACTGAATTTAAGATCTAATATTAACTACTTGCTTTTCAAAATGATTTAAATTCATTAAACATTGTGATCCAGAGTTTATGTTTAATTTTTGCTGCTGAAAAAGAACGTACTCAAAGGTGGTCATAACAAGTTTAGAAATAGTCAGAACTATATAAAATTCTGTATAATATTCTAGCGCATTTTTATATCAATATTCCTTACCTTTTTCACAATATGCTAGCCCATCCTCAATGTAAAAAGGATCGTTACCCAGATGTTGTTTGCAATAATTACAGATGAAACAATCAGGATGCCACTGTTTGTCAAGGGCATTCAGGCAATCCTTAAAAATAGATGAAGAAACAGAAATTGTTGACAAACTGTCAAGTATGCATAAGACTGCAAGTTATACTTAATATTCACCAATTAAGCTTTCATAATCTTGTACTTTAATATTATACGAATTTTATTCCTCGTTTTCTCATTATTTAGTCGAAAAGTTACCGATCAGGTAGTTACCAAATACATGTATTTCAGTGGTTTAACATCATGCTTGCAACGATCATTTCAAGGGTGGAATTTAGGTTCAAACTTTAAAATGTTTAAAGCCTTATGGCATTTCCACCCTTCATTATTTAAAAACCAGTAGAATACGATATGCTTGACATTTCTAGTACATCCAACATTCTGAAACACTTCTACTCGTTTTCTTTAAGTTTCGGAAGAAATTTATTATTTGTGAAAAACTTTGTTGGTAGTTGCATGTTTTTAACGAAAAGTCCAGTATTTGTTTAGCTGTTACTGCTTGCGCTTTTAAAATAGTTTTAGAGTTCGTCAGGTATGCCATTATTCATTTATACAAACTGTAACAGTTGTTGTTAAGCAATTTATTAATATAAAAAGCGTCTTAACCAGTACTATGTCTGTCGTATCCCAGCCGAATTGAGGATCGCTGGTGTTAGACGAAAGGCTTCTTCGGCAGTGGATACGACAGATATAATGTAATTGGCATATTATTACTATACATCATTCCTTGTTTTCACTGGGAAGTTTTTATTAACAAATACTTTAAATGTTTTCAAGTATGGGCGGATTTTAAAATCTCACAAGATATATGCTACATGTATACTGAAATATTAGGTGTATTTCGCTCAACAAAATTAATGTGATGTGGAACTGCATAATACTGAGACTATTTCAGTGATAAATCCAATAGAAGGGCAACTAATAAGAAAGTAATAACACAGACTAAATGTGTATGTGTGGAAAGTGGAGTTAATAAAACTAAATCTCGTGATATATAACTGGCGATTTTTTTTCTCGTTATTTTGATGGTAAACAGATTTTATATGAGCCCACATATCACGTTCTGAGACCCAAATCTGTACTTTTTGTCATCCAAAGCCCTTGAGTTCCAGATCGAGACAAGTTCAGTTAATTCACTGATCTGACATTTCATCCTAAACCATATAATTAACAGTGTTGATTTCATCTTTCCATTCCATGAAGGAATCAACTTATTTTCACTTTAAGTAATCAAGGGAAGTACATCAACACGACGTGGGATCATTGCTTACTTTAACAGGTGAGATGAAAAACACATGTTACTGACGTCATACAAAATAAGTATATATATATTTTTTTCTCAATAAACCAATTCGTGGCCCCAGTCAGCTAAAAAAATCAACACATTAATGGTAAAGTTATTGGAAGAGCTACATATAACGTACTACTACATGATTCTGTACAACTTGTAAGAAACAAACAAAAGCTGGCTCAACTGAATCCTGGTTTTAAAATAGTAGACGGTGACACTAGGTCTGTGATTGTGATTACAAACAGTACTGTTAAGAAATCATGCTAATCAGAAAACAAGCATATTTGTTTGACAGGATTGATAACGGATTACATTTCTAACTGACACAATCCTATTTTAGAAGTAATGTAAAACTAGTCTTCGTGGTGAAGTTATAGTTTGAATATAGTTGAATGAAATGAATGCGACTTATTATTTTCTGAGCTTACACCTAGTTTACGTTTTTAATAGACGTTCTTAAAGTAACTAGGAAAATATAATTTTTTTTTAGTATTGACAACAATTAGCTAGAATGTAGCTGTATAGCTTCACTAAATTGTATGTCGGAACGTTGAAAACTCATCTCTAGTTGACTTGGTAAGCTTCTGCTTTCTTATTATTAGTTTAGACGAAGTTTTCATAAAATAAAATTAAGGCTTCATACTTAGTTGCAGTTTTCTTAAGCTTGTTTTTTTTGTGTGTGTAAAATTCACAAACCGTCAGAGATTAAAAATAAGTTATAGAACGTTACATTTACTATCATTTTAGACCACCACTCTTTCCGATTGACAACTCCAAAATCGGTCGCCGCCATGACATTTGAGTGCCATAGTCACTTTTTATAAAACTGCGACAACTACTTCAATACATTACTGTAGAATTGTTAGTCAGATTTTTGTAAAAATTTCTGCCTTTTTTATTTCATAAAGCTGTTTCCATGGCGACTAAATGTATGAACTTAGTAAAAGATATCAACTGTTGTTTAAAAATATATCATGCATACATACTACAAAAAAAAAGACAATATGAAAAAAAAAGCTACTTAAACTGTTTTTTTCTGTCACAAATTGCAATTAAAATAACAACAACAACAGGAAAATCTCGAAAATTCATTGTAATTATTACGCAAAATCTGATAAGCTTCATATTTTTAGAAACAGTTTGAGAATTGATAAAGTTTTGGTGCACATTTTAGGCGCCTGCCTTTTAATCGGTCTAAGTGATAATCTTGATCTTTAACACTAGTAAGCAATGGTTAAAAACCACTTCTGTTTGAAGTAGCTTCAGATCGTTAAAACAGGACATATTATCAACCATATGCTTGTTATATAAATATCATATAATGCCATGGAGAGGTCTACATCAATGTAAGCTGCCTTTCTGCCTTATTACAGGAAGTTACTTTTCTATTACAACACTGAGATAACTAACTGTTTTCAGAATCTTACCCCTTTAATACGTTTTCCACATTTGGCGCAGATTGGAGCCAGGTAAGCTTCATAGCAAGATTCACAGTACATCTGGCTCTGTTCTTCGACGAAACCCACATCTTGCAAGGGACGGCGACATTGGGCGTTAGAACAGTGAAAGTGATCAGGGCACCATGTCTTACCCATAGCAATTATGAAAGGACCTCTATTGCATCATCAAAAACATAGTTACAAACACAGAGATGCAAAACACACACATACAGCATTCTTAAAACACAACAGAAATTTTCATGTAGTCTTTACTAGAAGTATCATCCCTGCCTCTAATTCAAATTTTCTGTGTTTTTTGTAACATAAATGAAATATTTAATATTTCACACTGTGAAAAAAAATATTCCGTAGAACAAATGGAAAATAATAAATAAATGAATAAAATCCTTGGACACTTTCCACTTTTTTGAAAACTATATTGCATATAATTTTAATGGTGTTTTAAATTCATGACAATTTGTCCAAGCTAAGAGGCTGCTACCCCTCTTCCACAAAACAAATGAAAATAAGATATACAGATGGTAACTTGCGCTTTCCTATTGAGATTATAATTATTGTCAGTTTTCTGGAAGGAAGTTTTGACAAATGACAAACTTTAAGTTTATCCATCGCAAATTGAAATACGTGTTTCAGCTAAAACTTGAGGTTTTAGTTGACTTCTTGTTTGTTTGTTATGGA
>NW_013665611.1:2199460-2223290 GCF_000517525.1 Limulus polyphemus
ACACCGAAAAATACGGTAATAAACTCATCGATTCTACGAATTAAAAAAAAACAAACCTCGAGCTAAAATATCGTCTCTTTATAGAACAAGTGTAACATGAATACATATAAATATGCATAGGTTACTAATGCCGTAAATATTCTGCTATACGAAATCATATAAGCGTTGGGAAAAAGAAAGGGGAGAATATACATATATATTAATATGAAATATGTATTTTCGAAACTATAGTAGAGTGTATACTTCAATATACTTTTTTAAATAAAAATGTTATACAACGCACAAACTAAAGATATTTTCCTCGGTTTTGATTTAATCACAATTCGATTCCAAGTAAGTGAGGTTGAAATTAAGAAACGAAATTAGTTATAATCCTTGTAATTTTTTTTAATTGTGATTGTTTGCTACCTAACACAGTGAGTATGGAGATAATAATGAACATGTTTAATACACATTAAGAGAGAGTTTTTGATTGGCTTTTGAGGTGTCTGCTGTGATACATTGGCAAATCATACTTCATCTAATAAAACACTTTTAGGTATTATTTTTCGTTAAATAAAATGATTCCTCGCATCGAGTACAGCCAACCTTTAATAAATACTATAATAATAATAAACATTATTTTTCAATGGGAGTAAATTAATTAGCGTTCTTGAATATTGATGACGACAAACAAGTATTACAATTTCAAGTTGGAAAAATTTAGTTAGATAGGACTTTTTGAATGTATTTGAGCAAATACTTTCAATCAAAATTCCTATAATAAGTAAAAAAAATGTATTAACTTTTTTTTTATTAAAAATTACCATGTTAATAAATCTTTGATTTTTATTTCTTCTGTGGTAATTAACTATTGTTAAAACGATTGTATAGCTATTGCTTATCAATGATGAACAAATGCCAAATATATACGTAAAAAAAAACGTTCATAAGTATGTGCAAAATAATATCTTTAAATATATGTAAAATAATATTCGTAAATATATGTAAAATAATATTCGTAAATATATGTAAAATAATATTCGTAAATACATGTAAAATAATATTCGCAAGTATATGTAAAATAATGTTCATAAATACACGTAAAATAATGTTCGTAAATACATGTAAAATCCTGTTCATAAATACACGTATAATAATGTTCGTAAATATATATATATATATATAAATAATGTTCATAAATATATATATATATATAAAGAAATGTTTGTAAATATATGTAAAACACTGTTCATAAGCATAATTCAAATAACGTTAATAAACGTATGTCAGCTAATGTTTGTAAACATATGTCAATTAATAATCACGAATGCATATTAAAGAGCATTCATGAAAATATGTCAAATACAGTAAATATAATCAACTTTTATTCATTAACCTATATCCAACAATGTTCATGACCATGTTCAACATTAGAATATTCAAAAATTCAGTTCGGGAGATGAACGAAACATACTAGAAAGTAACACGTGAGATCTGAAGTCACTGATTCACTACAACGTTTAAAAGAAATTATAAAAACAGATTCATTAAATTATGTTTGTTTATGTAAGAAATGATTGTAATATTCGATCACAAACTTGAAATCTGGCTACGAATATCACCACCGGGTGTAGTCGGAGGAGGAGTGTACTGGGTCGTCAACGGAGCTGCTGGAGCAGGTGCAGGAGGTGGAGCCTTAGTAGGCTGGAAGAAATGTTACCTTTTATTAATTTCATCATCTGAACTCATCTAGATAATACTAGCACATGTATTTTCTTTATCAAGCTCAAGGGAAACTTTTAAATGATTATCTTTCTAGAAACTCGTCAAGCGAATGGATAAAATAATTTACAACGTCTTAAAACTTTGAAAGATCCCTGAGATTGAATTCTACTTTTATATACAGTTATAGTTATAAAACTCTTTCAGTAAAGTTTGTAATTTTACCTTTAATATCTAAACTTCACATTTTCTTTGACTATACTTATAAAGACTAGAAGCATGGCTCCGCATTGAAGGATTTGTTAGCATTAACTGGAGTTAGAAACTGTTACATACAGCAGCTGAAGTGTTATATTTATATACACCTGCATGCCGTAAATAGCAAATCTTTTCACAAATCTTCATTGCACTTATCAATTCAGCAATGACGATGCATTGTTAATATTATCAGAACAAGTTGTGTTTGCGGTGTATAATCAATAAAATCAAAACATTATGCCTGTTTATGGCATATGCTTAACAGCATGAAAATAGGTTTTGTTTATGTTGCATAACTAATATTGTTAATTAACGGCTATACATGGTTTATGATTAACAATATGAAAGTTTAATTTAGATGTATAACACTTTTCTCACTAGTATTAACCTAAAATACTTTAATTGTTTGGATAACATGTGATATTCATCGGCACAATTAACATACCATTATTATTCAGCGGACTAATTAGTTATTTCATGATTTTCAAACAAACTGCTTACATTCCACAACAATATAAGGCCTACTTTATTTATTTACTTCGCTCTTGCTGATGTACTGAAATTTACGTTTTTGAGAGAAAAAGAAGTTCACAAGTAAATATGAAATTTCTTGTTTTTGTTTATGATGTATGCTAGACTATATTAACGTTTGTTTGTTCTTTGGTAGAAGATAAAAAAATTTAATATATGTTGTATTTATGATACATGCTCAGCAATATTAATTAAAGTACCGTGTGCTGATATATTGCAAAAATGATTGATTTCTCATGTACATGGTATTGAAATGAAAGCATGTATTTTTTTAGAAAAAAAAGAGGAAAATGGCGAATTTTGTTTAGGACTTGCGAATAAAAAAAATACTCTTGTATTTGAAAGAAGTGAACAATTATTTTTTTCTGATATACGTTATTGCAGAGAAAAATCCTTTATGCTGAATGATAAGTCAGTGATATGCTTATAAAACAATGATGTCGGCTTAGCATATTAAAATAAAAAAAGGAAATTCAGACACAACTTCAAAATGTTAAAAAAAAGTAAGCATTTAAAACACAAAAGCAAAACCTCATACAAGGATGCTAAAGAAAACACAACAACGATAAATAAATGCATTAACTCACACAAAGAAAACTAGTTAAAAGTCAAGCAGTGTATACCCGAAAACATACAATAATTAATGAACACGTACCAATAAATAACCGTATTGCAGAGATTTGTCAAAACTGATAATAAACTGTGTCCGTCACACTTACTGCAAAATATTTTCAACCAAAAACCCACACTAGTCCAAACAACACGAGCCTAATATCTGCCAATCATATAACCATATCCGAAGGTTAATAAAGTAATTGTTAAACACATACCAAGTATTGTTAGATATATGCCGACAGTTACTAATCATAATACATATTACTTACCATTCGTATGCCAACAGTTTCTAATTACATGTTGCCAACACTGACGACGGACAGACCAACTCCTAACCAAGCGCATACCAGAAATTGTCAATACCATAATGTTACTTATGTTGCTTGTATCCCCGGTTTTCAAACGTCTAAAGTACATTACCTGATGTTTACCGACTATTAATAACCACAGACCAGGGCTTTAGTCGTATGAACCACAAGTACCAGATATCGTACATGAAATTTAGAAGTTATATGTCAAAAATTACTAGTCACGTGGCAAAAATACCAGACGTAAACCCACCACACTGGTCAGACTTATTTCCAAATCTTGTTTGACACAGATTTAGTTTCTTTACGCGCCAACAAAAACGGATATTCCAGGTTGTTTAGTTTTCCAGCTGATTTAATGCTCATATTTTCTTCTTTTTTTCGATTTTTGATGCTGTTAACAGACCAGCATAGATCCGGGTTAGTGAACTATATTGAATCGATGGTAAAACGCAGTAATGTTTTATGTCACTTTAGAGGGGAATTTCTCTTAATTCCCAAAAAGGGATTTTAACTGTAAAATATAATATCATTTATATTTTCAGTCTTTCTAATTGAGTTCCCAGAACCTTGTACGGTTATAATAACGGTTCTACAATAAATTAATTCTGGGGACAACTATCAAATATTCACGTTTCTACGTAGGACAACTTGCGAACTACCGGTATTCCACAATACAATATTCCAGTTTGGGGGTAAAATATTCTGACAACTAGTATATTTATTTGAACCTCACTAGAAAGTAATAAAAGTAACTGTACACTAGATGGCCGGGTGTGGCTTAGTGGTTAGCATGCTGAGGTGCAGATTGGAAAATCAAAGAGTTAGCCGGGATATGCCTCTTAACAATCTCTGCACTTTCCATCTTGGGGAGCGTTATAAGTGTAGCAGCCATTTCCGCTAATTAATTAAGAATAGTCGTATAACGTACGGCGAGTACTTCTGATTGGTCGTCCTATGCACCTACTTATTGGAGGCCTCTGATGTGGCCGTTAAGACTCTGTGTCGTTTAAGTTGAAAATACCAATTCCACCCAGTGGATTTCAGTAAATAAAGTTTTAGTCTTGTAGACTCTTCTTCTTCCAAGATACGTTGACAATAACATACTTACTCTAAAATAATCGTAGAAGAAAACAGAGAACACAGTGAGTTTCTTTATCAACAAAAACTGAACATTCAGAGAAGTAAGTAAAAGGAATTATAAACAGGGAGAAGACAAGTGACTTGTAATATTTGTCATAGCTGTTTTTATTTACAACTTACCGAGAGAACAGTGTTTAAATGTACTGGATTGTGTTTCTTTCGTGTTTTATTGTACAGATTTTATCCCTTTTCTCAGCATAAGAGTTTATGCTGATTACATATGAACCAATGGTTAAATGCCATTATTTAGGTTAACAGTTTATTTTCGTTAGAAACTTCTAAGCACTATACCCGCCGACATCGCAGAAATACGCTAATGGAGGATCCCTTAAAGTGTAGGTTAGATATCAGTTTTAAAATAAGTTTGTTTTCTGTACTTGTAGATGTAGAACACTAAATTTTGTTGTTTAAGTAGACGAGTTATGTGAAGAAAATACGCGGTTACTTTGTTATCAAAATCCAATTTCTGGCACCAAAAGTATTTCTATATTATCTAAAACTTTCCAACAACTATCTTAATATCAGTTAACTGGGACATAAAACGCATACTATGCTTTCCTAACCCTACTTTGTAATGTTTGAACATCCTGTTAATTCATTCTATTATCCTTTTTTCACCTAAACAATGTAATGATTCTATATTTTTCTAGGTTTCAACTGAAATAGATGCATATGTTTGTGTATACCGGGTTTACAATTGTTTTGGGAAATTAAGCTAATTTACGCACGTAAGCCACCTACCTTCCACATACAGACACATATATACTTAGAGATTTCTAAATGTACGCGTGGTGTAATGTTTGAGGGATATTACTGTTTTTTTTTAACGCTTACTATGTTCTGATTCATTATGAGAATGACACTGAACAATGTCTTAAAACATTTCTCGCTTCTGTGCATATGTTCAGTTAAGTTTTAAAAATACTTTTATGATTATTATCATTACATGGATACATTAAAATAACGATCATTCTCATGATTGTAATTTATACTGGAAAATTAAAAGCTAAAAATTTTTTATTATTACTTTTATGGACCAAGGCAGATGAAATAATAGCTATTGCCTCTTAGTTTTTAGTTCTGAAGCCACTGTACGCAGTGATATATATATAGTTAACAACTATGTTAATTTAAAATTACCTCTTGTTTTGATGAAATTACAGATGAAAGAAAATAAATGGCGCCAGAACGATCCTGGGTCGTTTGGGTATGTTTAAAGTCAGGCTGGTCAGTATGTTCTCTGACCTCAGACTGGTTAGTTTTTGAGAGAGCATCGTGGTTAGTCTGTGGTATGTTTTCCGACTGGTTAATTTGTAGTGTGACCTCGGATTGATTAGTTTCTTCAGCTTGGCCAGTCTACGATGAGGATGAATTCTTTCCTGTTAATTAACTCTTATAAAGGCGTTTCAAGAAATATCGTTAGGAGAACAATAGTTTTAAAACAGAATAATTATATACACAAGACAATTCAGTTGTGTTCCTATATAACAGACTAACAATTATGTTATTTTGATAACGAAATATCTTTTTATTACACACAGGAGTTTACACATTATTAAATATGTAAATAAACATATACGTCACACACTCTTTTATTTTTCCCACAGTATGAGTTATATTATACGGGTTATATAGTGTATTGAATGACGATTTACTTACAACATAGTACAATAAGTTATATGTATCTAAAAGTAAACACTATGAAGATACAACATGGACAAATTGCCAACCAATCAAGCAACAACTCAGGGAGTTGTATATTAAAAAGCAAACAAAACAAGCCTCTTTAGGCTTCATAATACAGAGTTCGATGCTTCATAAACGGCTTATACAGACGGTCCATGCTCCGGCATGTACCATACCTTTTAAAGACTACATTTCCGGAAGCGTGTTTATCATGAAAACTAAAACCCAAAACAAAACAAAAAATTCAACTTGTGACCATATCAAACCATTATATACCAAAAGGGCTAAATACATAAATGTCAACTTAGCACTACGATTCATAATTAAATAATACGCTTGCTTATTAGTAATTAAAGTACGGATTCTTCCGTATATAACAACGTGAGATATGAATACTTCATATAATATAAGGAACCTACGTTCATCATCTGTATTGATACTTTATGGACAAGAACTACTTGGAAAATATCGACAAACAGACTTATTCTTTCTAACTTTTGGTTCTGATGTTGCGCATGCTCGGTTCACTGGTTATGCTTTATACATGCTCTGCGTTAGAGAATACTTAGGTAAATGGAAAACAAATCATTCTTCATTAACATGAAGATTAGTTAAAGCTTATATCGCAAGAAGACATGCAGGACCATTTGCAGCCACAAATATTTATATATAAATAGTCGTTTTTGATTAATGCTGTCCAAATGCTTTACAAATTTTACTCAAACGTCTTTTAAAATAACATACGGTTTTTGAGAGGACTTGTAACTATAAAACAGATATATTTAAAACTTTATGAAATTTTTCTTCTGTTTGGCAGTAAAATTAGATAATCATAAGAGTCAAAATCAAAACAAAACTTGTGAACTTCCGATTCGTTCCTTTTTATTTTTATAAAACTCGAGTCATATTTGAAGTGGGAATGAAGGTAGTATTACATTATACTTTTAAAAGAAAACTGAATATTATTTGATTTATTTTAAAAGTCCGATATCAATAATTTCGCTTTAAATCATAAATTGAAAATTATCTGTGACTTTCTTTTAGTTGTGATAACAAATTAGCTATCAATTTATGTTATTTATACAGACAGTGATTAAAATGACTGATTTAGAAAGTTATAGATGGTTAAGTAGATCTTGACCTTATCACCACCTAACTCTCTGTCGTACAACAAAAACTGGACTCTTTTTTTGCTGATACCTTAGAGACCACAGCAGAAGAAACACCAGGCTTCTCAGCCCAAGGAGCACTGCCTGTGGGGCCGAACACTGACCGCAACGGCTTGGGTCGAAAACTTGTAGGGGAGTCGACGTGGTGCACCTCTGGGGTGCCACGCTAGAGGGCATTGTCAAAAAGTAAGGAAGTACTGATGACATCACAGTAGAAACATACTAGCTATTTACAAAATTCACAACTCCTTGCGTAAAAACGGAAACCCATCTCTAAATGATTTAGACGATGTTTTTCACTTGCTTAATAAAAATTTCATTTATTTATGATTTTCAAGTGAGGCAGAAATATCCTGTAGAACTTATTTTTTCTTACTATATTTTTTACTTTAATTTCTTGTTTCAAATTTCTTCGAAGACACTTTGAATCACACGAAACTACGAAAACTTTATACGATCCATTTTATCATTAAAATAACGATATTTGTTTAACTTGAATGTCGATAAAATTTTCAAATTCGTATGCTCATCTCTAAATTTTTCAAATGGATGCAAATTCAAATAGTGCTCTTTAATAAGATGTGATTTCTTTGATTTAGTGAATATTAAAAGAAAATCACATTTATGCAGACCCCCTTAAGCCTGCATAATCAATGTTTTAAAACATGTGAAAACTTTGCAATAAACGTAGCTCCAGAGAAATAAATCTGAACTGGAATGATTATTAAAAACTCAGATTCTAACTATAAACATTCTTTTATTTCGTTTTCTAAGTCTTCCGATTCGTCTTTGAAATTTAATTCCATTGAGTTCTGAGAAGGTACACAAAGAATGAGAAGAATTGGCTTAAAGAATATGGTAACAAAACTAAATTTGAACTAAAATTAGCTTCCGTTAAACAGCGTGGTGACCCCGTGTTATATTTAGAGCCAGGTGTATGTGTCTTGGCAAGGGATGCTGTAGTCAGAACCTTCAACATACATTTGATGCTGGTGTGAATAGTATTGTTTCTTTCATACAAAAATGTATCAATATTGCATTGTTAAAAATATTAAGCTAATGATTTGTTCTACGTGGAAAATGCCCTGCCGTCATTGTATGTGTTGAAATCGAAAATTAGAATTAACGTAGAGATGAAAAAAAGAAAACATGTTTCATTAGAAACTACAAGTACAATAATCAACAAAGACATTCAACTATGAAAACAACCACAGTTTATGAATACACAGGGATGTTTTAAAGACATGTTATGCGAATCTGTATTTAAAGAAAAACTTTATGATATGTGAAAGTATGTTCAGATGGGAAACAAATGTGATTTAACGGGTAAGTACAAATAATGTTATCTGCTGTTTCGTTCACTTCTTCTCCCTCAAAAAACAATCAAATCAAAGAGATGTGAGTAGAAAAAAACAAAAGATTTTCACTTGGATTTACAATTGATGCAAGGTTTCCCTATTGATAAAGTTTTAAAACGTGATAAATTAAAATATCGTTCAGTAAAGTTTATGCAGCTAATTTGTATTTATTCATTCTTAAGACGTATTCTTAAGACGTATTTTAAATGCATAATCACATAACTCACAGGCGTGTGCTATGGCATCAACTGATCTAATATTCGCATTTGGTTTAATATGAAGGACTTTAGGAAATCCCCTTCTTGTAAAATGGATCCCTAAAAAGTAGTAAAGTCCTATAATTGCTAATCTCAATTTCAGTCTACTCTCTTGTAAGGTACATGCAGAGGAGTGATCAAGAAAGAAAGTTATTATTACTGAAGTCATCATAATGAAGGGAAATCAATTCATACTGTTACTTTTGTTACCATATTCCATTATCTCTTTTTAATTAAAAAGGGATAAATATTATTATTTTGTTCCTATAAAAAAATTCCATTAAAGTGCTGCCATCTTGTAAGGTGTTTCAATGGAGTTACACATTACACGTGTTAAACAATGGAAAAATTCCATTATGAATAAACAAATCGAGAAATGTTCAAAGCGTAGAAATGAAACATTCTTGTTTCTTTACCGACATGAGCTATGCTTTAGAATGTAACAATAGATCAACATTTCAAACCGACTGAGCCATCCTAACCGTATATATATATATATATCACGTTTATTATTGAATATCAAGTTTACCCGTTGTTGTTTTATATCATCTTTCTTTACACATCATAATCATATCAGATAACGGTTATATAAAGATTTTTTTCTGCTTCCCTTTAAAAAGTATGGCAGGTAAAACAGCTCAGATTTGTAAGCAAAAAGTGTTGATTATTTGTTCTGTTTGTTGTAGCACATAGCTACACAATAGGCTATCTATGCTCTGTCCACCAAGCGAAATTGAACCCCGAACTTTTAGGTTTTAATTTACCACTGACCCACTTGACGACAAAGTTGTTGATAAGCTTGATATTTATCTTATGGTCCTCGGTGGCCCAGCGGTAAGCCTGAGAGCTTATAACACTAAAAGTGAGGTTTTGGTACCCTCGGTGGGCAGAGCACAGATAGCCCATTGTGTAGTTTGCGCTTAACAATAAACAAATAAATAAACTATTTCATATATCACGAGAATTTATAAGTAGTGGTTAATTCATGATGATTATTTGTGTGTGTAACTGAGCTTTAGACTGAAATAAAAGAGATAAACATAAAATAATAAAACGAAAACAAAATTAGCAATTCAAAACATCTGTAACATATCAAAATTTAGAAACTGAAGAGTATAAGAGTGAAACAAAATAGAACTTTCGAATGAAATTAAAAATATTAATATTAATAATTCAAATGAAAATATATCAATCTAAGCATCAAAATATATTTCAGTACGTAAAATAGTTTTAACTTATGAAAACAAATGGTACTTATAAATTTAAAGGGTGAATTTATATTTATAAAGGAATGATCCAGAGGGCTTTATAAATAAAGTAATAAGAAAAATTCGGAGTATTTGTTCCCAGGTGGGGCAGCTGTAAGTATTCGGGTTTACAACGCTAAAATCAAGAATTCAATTCACCTCGGTAGACACAGCAGATAGCCCGCTGTGGCTTTGCTATAACAAAACATACACACTCGAAATATTTTATTTTGACTAGTTAACATGAGCTTCAAGTTGCGCTAAACTGGAGTGGTTTTATATAATTCATCCTTGTAAAGGTACTGTTGGATTTCTTTATGAATTATTTATATTTTTGCGATATCTTATGAAAGAGTGAATATATATATATATATATATATACAGACGTGACTGAAAATATCTTCTTTAACGTATGCCTTCCTTTAAATGGCACACAAAATATAAACGTTTATCAAAAGAAAGCGCTTCTTTTTAACTGTTGTTACGCAAGTTTAAATCATACATAAAAACAATTGATGTAACATGAATTATAGTTTGTTTTATTAAAGTTCAACAACCCCAGAAGTGTCAAAAACATATTAGAAACGTCTATTGAATTAGAAACTTTTATAAAGCAAGAAAAAAAACCCTACACGCACAACAAAATAGCATACAATTTTAAGGACAAAAAGAAAACGCAACTTGGCAATACATCATAACAGTTTAGCTGTAACACATCTGTCATTATCCCTAAAATTGTTTATTAGTGGTTTGAAAGCTGGAGTTTTAATACATATTATATTTATTAAATCTTTAAAGGAATTAACTTTCCAATGTAAATAGCACACTAAGGCTAAAAACAAGCAAATGACACATATGAGCCTTATCATTCCACCCCGAATGTCAATGTCTCTTGAAAAACGCACTGCCATCTATTGACCATTGCGAAAATAAACTTGGCAGTTTCTTAATTGAAAGATAAAGAGTAAAATAATAAAGTTACTATTATATTGAATGTGTTGTCCATCGTTCCAAACTTGAGTGCTATTCACTATGAATAATAACTCAGAACCCTTCATCACTTAACATATTGATAACCTCAGCAGTAAACAATTAGTAAAACTCGAGGAGTTTTTAAAGAAGATAAAAAGAGAACATACGTAGAACGGCACTGGAGACACATTACTGTAACTTGAAGGACTGGCTGTAGAACTTGGAAGTTTTGTAGGTGGAACAGGTGGAACAGAACCAACTCCAAGGGCGGTATAGTCTGTAGGAATAGCACTCCCACTAAAAGATACAAACCTGGAGTGTGAAAACTGAGAAATAAAACACACGACTGTATAAGAAACACATTAAATATATACATTCTTTGTTCATGAAATACTAATTTTCAGTTGCAAGTTTTTTAACACAAATGAATAATATATAAGTAATTATTTCACTACAACCGGTACCACTAAGGACCGATTATATGTAAGACGTTGTTGTTTTTTAAATGTACTCTAGTCTTTTTTGTACCATAATTTTTTCCTTTGATGGATGAACATACCATTCAGGAAGTAAAATCCATTTTAATAATTGGAGCAATTTTGACGGAATTAATCCTGCTTATTTATCTACTCCTGAGGAATTCCTCTTCTAGGCTTATCATTATTTCTTAACTCTCTCGGAAACAGGATGTTCATTTGCGTTTAAGCACATAAATGCACACTGAACTATATATGCGTTGTTTCCAATGCAAAGATCGAACCCTAAATTTAAATATTACAAGCCCTCACGTTCACCATTGAATCACTGGTGGAAGGACAGAGACAGAGTGCAAAGAGTCATAAAACTATAGAAAGTTCAATTTCAGAATTATAAATGAGTTAAGTTTGAGTTATGTCGATTTTAACGTTTGCAAGTGTAAAAACCTTATTGCGGTTCTTGTGTATCTAATAGTACTTTTGAGATTTTAGAGACTCCCGCTTATTGTTAAACAATTTCTCAGACGCAAAACTTATCCATGTATAAATAAACACCTGTTTCTGAGGTATCAAGGTTTTCGAGGAGCTAGCATTATGTTTTAAGCTTCCATTATTTTTTGGTATTGTAAAAATTTCAAGAAATGCTAGAATTATCCAGGTAAGCATAGGTATTTCCGAGACACCATCGTTACGCTAGTAGAAGCAATTTGTTTTTGACGTTCAGTGGTTATTCAGTAGCTAAAATGTCCCTCAGTGGCACAGCGGTATGTCTGCGGACTTACAACGCTATAATCCGGGTTTCGATACCCGTGGTGGGCAGAGCACAGATAGCCCATTGTGTAGCTTTGTGCTTAATTCCAAACAAACAGTAGCTAAAACTATTTCTGAGAATGCAATATTTTTCGCTTATTGTCCACACTTTAACAAAATACCAAGGAATTTTCAACTCTCTCAGAAATATTCTTTAAATTCATTAATATTTATGTGTGAATTTAAAGCTCTTTCTATAATGTTAAAAAGTTTCTAAGATATAATTCTTTCTCAAAGGGACTAAATCGTTCTTATGAAAAAAAGGTTCTCGAAAAGACTCAACTGTTCCCAAGAAATAATGCTCTCCAGAGAGGGATAAGGTTTTCCTGAGGAACAAGGCTGTTCAGGAGACTCAATTGTTTAATGCTCTCCAGAGAGGGATAAGGTCTTCCTGAGGAACAAGGCTGTTCAGGAGACTCAACTGTTCTCAAGAAATAATGCTCCCCAGAGAGGGATAAGGTCTTCCTGAGGAACAAGGCTGTTCAGGAGACTCAACTGTTCCCAAGAAATAATGCTCTCCAGAGAGGGATAAGGTCTTCCTGAAAAACAAGGCTGTTCAGGAGACTCAATTGTTCCTAAGAAAAGAGGTTCTCCTAGGGGCTAAACTGTGTTTGGAAAAGAAGGTTCTTCAAAAGGCTAAGATGTTCCTAAGAAAGGAAGCTCTCCAAGGAGCTAAAGTATTCCTAAGAAATAAGACTATCCAGGAGGATAAAGTGTTTATGAGAAACAATTATTTTCAAAAGAAAAAAGTATTCCTAAGAAAGAAGTTTATTCAGGAGCGATGTAGATACTAAAGATCCCCAAGCATAGTTATTAGAAATGGAGGGTCTGTTTCCTTTACCTAAATATTTTTCTCACAATACTAGGACATTCGAGAAAACAATAAGTTATCCAAGAACATACATCTACAACAATAATACTAAGGTTTCCTTTATAGCTAAAAACTTCTGAAAGAGACTTAGGTTCTACAGTTAAATATACTTGTTTGAGACAAACTAACATATTCTAAATTTGTACGGATAATCTAGAAATCCCTACATATATTAAAAGCGTTTTGGGTTCTTCGGTTTGCTAAAAATATTTCAAAAACTATTAAGGTACCACAAGCGATTTTGAAACACCAGAGTTGTTCAAGTGGTTTACAGAGGTTTCAAAAATCCGATTCGGTTTCCAGATACCTAAAGATAAATCAAGAAAACGAAAAGTACCTAGCCAACTACAAACATTTCTGAAATGTGAATTTCCCAGTGGGCTAAGGTTTTACTAAAATATCAAAGTTCTCGGGAGAGAGAAAAGGGTATTGTTAAGAAATTAAGGTTCTCCAAGTGTTTTTCGAGATATGGAAATTGTTCAGGTAGCTACAGTCGTTTCAAAAATCTGGATTAGTTTCCACCTAATTACAGTTATATAAATGGCCTAAGGTTTTGCCAAGAGTCAAAATTATCAGGGTAGTGGAAGGTGTTTTTAAGAAACGAAGCTTTTCAAATGGTTGCACCCGTTCTAGAAGAACTAAACTATTATTGAAAGTCAAATGTGTTTCTGAAATATTCGCGAAGTTGATTCTTATGTTCTAGAAATGCTAAGATTTTTCAGAAACTTGAAGGTTCTTCAAGTACTCAAAGATGTTGTTGAAACACAAAGGATCTTGAGATACAGAACGGATTTTCTGAGATACAAATATTTTCAAAGTAAAGAAAGATCTTTCCGAGAAGCTATAGCTTTCTTAGTATAATAAAGCGTTTCTTAGACATCAAAGTTTTCCCAGTACAGAAAGATATATCTGAGACGGTATAGTTCTCTTGGTATAAAAAGGTGTTTCTGAAACACCAAAGTTTTCCAAGTACAGAAAGATATTTCTGAGACGGTATAGTTCTCTTGGTATAAAAAGGTGTTTCTGAAACACCAAAGTTTTCCATGTACAGAAAGATATTTCTGAAACGGTATAGTTCTCTTGGTATAAAAAGGTGTTTCTGAAACACCAAAGTTTTTCATGTACAGAAAGATGTTTCTGAGACGATATAGTTCTCTTGGTATAAAAAGGTGTTACTGAAACACCAAAGTTTTTCAAGTACAGAAAGATATTTCTGAGACGGTATAGTTCTCTTGGTATAAAAAGGTGTTTCTGAAACACCAAAGTTTTCCAAGTACAGAAAGATGTTTCTGAAACGGTATAGTTCTCTTGGTATAAAAAGGTGTTTCTGAAACACCAAAGTTTTCCAAGTACAGAAAGATGTTTCTGAGACGGTATAGTTCTCTTGGTATAAAAAGGTGTTACTGAAACACCAAAGTTTTCCAAGTAGAGAAAGATATTTCTGAAACGATTCCCCGGTAAAGTTAGCATGTTTTAAAGACATCAGTTTTTGAGTAGTTTAAAGTGTTCATGAGAAGTGAGGTTTTTTCCATGTGTTGAAATATAATTCTTAAGATTATTAATAAAGTTCTCCAGGTGGTTAAGGTGACCCTTAGACTAAAAGATTGCTGTAATGTTTTATGATTTATCAAGGTTGCCCTGATATAGGTGACATTTCTATATTTACTCAAACGTTCAAGGAATTATTATATATAACTTCTGAATATAAATAAACTAACCCTGTTACTAAAACTAAAATTTTCCAATTAAAGTATACGTTGATGAATAACAGCTCAGTAGACAGTTTGTTTGTTTGTAGTTAAGCACAAAGCTACACAATGGGCTATCTGTGCCCACCACGGGTATCAAAACTCGGACTTTAGCATTATAAGCCTTCAGACTTACCGCTGAGCCACTGAGAGCCAATTCAGTAGAACTAATTTATTGGTAATACTGATTTTAGTATAAATCAGTTAAAACAGTATTGTTTGGTAATCATTTTATATTTACATAATAGATACCCCAAGTAAAATTTATTGAATTAATGAACTTATTTTGTTCTTGCAGAATATTTTAATCATGTGCACAATAAAAGGCCACTCTTACAAAAAAAAGGTTAAATGAATTCTATAAAGTGAACTTAAGAATTTTACAATCATAAATATGAAGGAAATACTTGCAAAAAACATTTTGAAGATAATGATCTGGATGACATTATTAATTCAGTTCTATGTTTAGCATTTCATTCATTAAAAATATATTAAATTATTGTAGCTGACAAGTTTTAAATATTCAGTCTTCATATTTTTCATAAATTTTGCTAATTTGTGTATTTTTATAGCAGCTAATAATTATTTGATATTAAAAGATGATTATACACTAAACTAACGTGAATTAAGCTAGATTTAAAATTAATGAAATGTTTTATAAACAGACTGCCTAAAGAGGCTATGTGTTATGAACGAAATGTTGATGCACTTATAAAAATCACCATATTGAGTTATATTACGTTTCATATTTTCTAGTATAATCAGATAGTGTTATTAATTATATCCAGATTTAAAATATGGAGTATATTTTTATTCTAATTTAAACTACTCATGCACAGACAGCTCTAGGCAACAAACTATTAAAATAATTTAGATTCAGACTATTTGATTGAAGTTAAACACAAAGCTACACAAAGGGCCATCTGTGCTCTGCCCACCACGGGTATCGAAACCCTGTTTCTAGCATTGTAAGTCCACAGACATACCGCTGTGCCACTGGGGGGGGGGATTCAGACTATGAAGTTTATTCAGAATAAGCCTGCTAAACATATTCATATTTTTACGAGTACTCATATCCAAACCATTCAGTAAAATCAGATTCTAATTACTAAGATAATTTAGATTCAGATTATAAAGTTTATTCAGAATAAGCCTGCTAAACACATTCATATTTTTACGAATACTCATACCCAAACCATTCAGTAAAATCAGATTCAGATTACTAAGATAATTTAGATTCAGATTATTCATATCCAAACCATTCAGTAAAATCAGATTCATATTACTAAGATAATTTAGATTCAGATAATGAAGTTTATTCAGAGTAAGCCTGCTAAACATATTCATATTTTTTACGAATACTCATATCCAAGCCATTCAGTAAAATCAGATTCAGATTACTAAGATAATTTAGATTCAGATTATGAAGTTTATTCAGAGTAAGCCTGCTAAACATATTCATATTTTTACGAGTACTCATATCCAAACCATTCATTAAAATCAGATTCAGATTACTAAGATAATTTAGATTCAGATTAGGAAGTATGTTTATATTTCGATTAGAAAGACTTTGGAAACACCTTTGAAGTCATTCCGGAGAAACCGTTTAATACAGAGACACAAGATTTGTTGCATGTGCAAAAATAATGTGTAAAGTTTGTTGCTGTTTTTTTACAGCACCGACAGATGTTATTAATGTGTTATTGGACAGTTCTCCTTCACACCGAAGCCTTAGCATCCACATCACACATCTTCTCCAGTAGGTGGCCACTCCGTTCTCCGGGTATTAAGCCTATGGATTTTTTTCCTTTTATGACACTTCCTAAAGAGCATTGTTTATGTTAGTAAGGTTGAGAGTAAGAACGAATTGCGTTAACATAACCAAGAAGCCTTCCCAAAGATAACATTACTCCTACAATGTTGTAAAACACTTGGCAGGAGATTGGGTACAGACTGAATATTTTGCGTGTAACTCGTGGTGCACACGTTAAACTATGGTGATTGTTTGTTGTAGAAAGTTTTCAACATTATTATTGCACGTGCAACAAACCGCGTGTCTCTATATTAAATGTTTTCCCGCTCTAATTTTTTAAAAGTGTTTCCAAACTTTTTGTATTCTCTGTAAGGTCAGCTTCAGAATACCAATCGTATTCATCTTTACACTACTAAATATATTCAGATTCGACTAATGACTGATGCCGCACATATATTCAGATCATCAAGTATATTGAGATTCAAGCTACCAGTTAAATTGACTCAAACTATCAATTATATCCGTATTAAGATTATCAAGTGTAATCATATTCTGACCACAAAATATATTCAACTACCAAATATATTTAAATTGCCAATTATATTAAAATTTGAACTAGTTGGAAAATCAGAATTGAACTCTAAAGTGCAATTAGATTCATCTATTATGCATATTCATGTTCAGACTGTATGTTCAGATTCAGACTACCGAGAACATATAAAATTATAAGATATAATTGGAATCATGTTGCCGATTATATAAGATCCGCTGTTTCGAGAAATGTCTGCTACATATTTTGTGTTGTGTTTAAAAACTTTAAATTTTATGTGTGAAAAAGAAACAAAACAAAATATTTGTCCAAGTAACACAGTAAATTTGTAAAAATCAAATTCAGTTTACTATTTTGTCGTGTTACTTAATCTCATACCTTTATTTTCTATGAGTATAATTTAACATATTCTTATTCAACTTCATAAAGTTTTATGCTTTCTTGTGTTAAAGCAAAATATAATACACTTTTTGAAATGAAAGTAAAATTTTTGCTTTTAGCATGGTGCGAAGATTTTCCTGAATATTACATGAAGTCATAAGAAAACTACGTATCGCATTTCAACATTAAATCTTCAGAATATTGGTGAAAATATTTTGTTAAGTTCAACGTCTGGTACAAATTAGAAACCTTTAATAATGATTAATACTGGGGAAGGTTTAAGATATGTTTTCAGTAAAACGTTGAACACAATAAAGCATATAAATCATTAATTAATGAGGGAAACTAAATGTTATAAAGATATTCAGTACGAAATAACATAAAAAGTAAAAATAAATCGATATACAACGCGTAACTACGTAACATAACCTTCACTTAACGAAACAAAATACATGTATGAGGAAGCAAAACTGTTAAGTTGCGAAAACACACACACATAAAACAACATAATGGGTCGTTAAAAATAAAACAAACAAAATAAAAATATTAGAAAATTATATCATAACAAGCTGTACCATGAAAACTTACAAGGTTAACAGCAACATAAAAAGAAATATAAAAATATGTTATATTCAAAATACAAGTTATATAAAATACACAATAAAATATTCCACATTCGGAGCAGAGTTACTTGTCAGATGAAGAAAATAAAATCATGTTACGTTTTATTCATTCTCACTTAATGCTCTTTATAGATTCACATCTCCTGTTGCTGATGAATTAAGAAATCGTGACACTTCTTCCTCAAATTATTAAGTTTATTTGCTCTCTGGCAAAAATAAATAAATATTAACTTACAAAGTACTAATGTGTATTGAACTACAATTAAATTATTCTATCAATAAAAAATCGCTTCAAACTCATAAATTGAACTGGGTTAACTTAACCATTACTAAAAATACTTAATAATTCAGGTTTGTAATCAGTAAGTTCAATATTTCAGGTAAGTGTGAAATTAGTTGTTAAGTTTTACTTCAATTTTCAAGTGATCATGGTGTTATTTATTTTTTGTTTTCGTAATCCAAGTTCAAGTATCTATAAACAGAATACGTTTACTATCCGTAACTGTGGTGGACAACCAAATTTAAAGACCATATGTTTTGAGCAATTAACGTATATAATTTTATACGGTTTTGAAATGTAGTAATAAATACATGTAATTCGATTAAAAGTCACTTAAATAAATAAACAGAAAAGAAGAAATATTATCTATTACTGCTACCAGGACTACGAAGGTAAACAGAGGTTGCAGGAAACATAGTGTGTACATGTAAGAAACACTGTTGAACGAACAAGTTAGAATGTATGTGAACATATATATACTGTCACAATATCTAAGACTGGTATATGACCACATCGATAATAAGATAATAACACCACGTGAGAGTTTTTAATGCCCGGCTACACTTGATCAAACACGTTAATTATATTACAAAAAAGTCTTAGTCGTCTAACTAAAATCCATTATTAAAAGTTTGTGGTTCTTAATCTTTTAGTCTTAATTTTTTGCTTTTAAAAAAGGTCTACTTGGAATATGTTCACTAAAACAGGTATATAACAGAAAATCGAATATATAATAAACATATTTCATCCTAATGTGTCGAAGAGTAAGGTCACATCGGAATAATTAATAGTTTATGTTCGTTAAGCACGGAGCCCGGGCTGGTCCTGTGATAAAGCTTTGGATTTCGCAGCTAGCTAGGCGGATTTGCATTCAACAGTTTGTTTGTTTTTTTTTATTTCGCGCAAAGCTACACTAGGGCTATCTGTGCTAGCCGTCCCTAATTTAGCAGTGTAAGACTAGAGGGAAGGCAGCTAGTCATCACCACCCACCGTCAATTATTGGGCTACTCTTTTACCAACGAATAGTGGGATTGACCGTCACATTATAACGCCCCCACGGCTGAAAGGGCGAGCATGGTTTTGTGACAGGTATTCGAACCCGCGACCCTCAGATTACGAGTCGAGTGCCCTAACCACCTGTCGGGCCTGCATTCAACAGAATATTAGATGCACTTTAAGCTGTGAAAATCATAAAACTGGAAGCAAATTAACATAAAAAATAGCTTATGTCTGATCGTGCACACCGCTAAAGGTGCAAGTATAAGTCGTATTTACGTTTGTTATCAGCAACCTATTTTGAAGAATGTGGCTAAAAATAAGTGTTTATTGTTTCCACATAAATATGACGTGACTTTCTTATTATTACAGTATTCGATTGCCCGCGGTGGACAGAGCGTAGATAGCCCATTGCGCAGACTTGCGCAAAAACAACCGAGAATTATCATTATAAAATATAAGTGTTTTGTGATAATTGGTGTGAAAAGGTTGAACAGTGTGAATGGTGTCTGTAATAGCAATGATTAAATCCTGAAATACAGGCCTGAGCATCGAGACTTCAGATACAACATTTGAAAAAAAATATTTACAAATTAAAAAAAAACAAAAACGAGTACTAAGTAAAGAAGAAAAATTGACGATATTTTTCAAATCGCACAATATATAAAATTGTGAAATTTTGAGAAGCAAAATAAGCTAACTCGATTGTAATGGCGTATAGTTACCATTTGTCATAAACAATGCCATCTACCTTGAGTTTAGGAATTTTTACATTCTATTATCGTGTGTTAGGTAATATTTCAGTTATAATTAATATTTTTTCTTTGATACCTATAGCTATTCAATGTTTGATATATAATCGATCTCTAGCAATCAGCCTTATGTAATTATCAGGACGGCTACTGCACGTTGGTTGCTATTGGCAACGTTTGGGCAGTTGATGGGTAAGAGTAAGAAACAACGGATACTGGAACTTACTCGAAGAAATATAGGCTGTATATGTTTGTTTGTTTTGAATTTCGCGCAAAGCTACACGAGGGCTATCTGCGCTAGCCGTCCCTAATTTAGCAGTGTAAGACTAAAGGGAAGGCAGCTAGTCATCACCATCCACCGCCAACTCGTGGGCTACTCTTTTACCAACGAATAGTGGGACTGACCGTCATATTATAATGCCCCCACGGCTGAAAGGGCGAGCATGTTTGGTGTAACGGGGATTCGAACCCGCGACCTTCAGATTGCAAGTCCAGCGCCGGCTGTATATGAGGGACAAGAGTAACCACGGCAATATGAAACTTTTACTCGAATAACCCATTGTAAATATCAAACAAATTTTAAATTAATATTTACCTATCCTGTTATACTTATGTTTGTGTAGAATCTGAAGTTTCTAATAATCTATCTTTTTCACTCATAGTAGAATTTTACCTTTTAGGCAAATAACGTACTTGAGTCATGAATTTTAGAGCGCAAATACAGAGTGGTATAATAAAGATTTATCAGAACGAAAACATGATTCTATTCCTGAATAATCAGTTGATGCGATTTATGAAACAGAAAATTATTTAGATATTATTTTTTTTCATGAATAAAAATCTGATAAGACTGAATGATCATCAAAATTATTTTAAGATTTATGTAATTCATGTAAGACAAACACAAAAACATTTAAATCCATTTCTTAATGTCTGTAAGACACCACTGTTACTTATGAACCTCCACAGACTAAAATGAAAAAAAACAAAAAAAAACACTTGTCTCTGTAATCCTGTAAACGAGACACTTCACAAGAATTTTAGGAAGAAGGCACTGTCTCTAAACAAAGAAACTTCTGGAAGGAAATAGGGAGGTAGAGGCACATAAAGAAGCAGAAGAAAACATTTTTCCCATCACACTTCTATAGGAAAAAAAAAAAAGTTTTTCCTTTAGCTTCATTCTAAGAACTAACGACTATGTAGAATAATGTAGAATTATTTCTCACAAGTATTTATAAGAAAGTTTTGAGTAATATAAACAGCTGAGGTGAGTTTTTGGGAAGGGAACAGAGTAGACACTGGTCAGCAGAGTAAACTCCTGTATTTTTGCTGCTCCACCACAGTCACGGTGTACACAATCTTTGGTAAAAGCTTCTAATAACTTAAACATTCTAGCAAAAGTATGCGTAGACAGCCTTACGGAGTCACGGTAACAGGCTCAAAGTTGGGGGCTATCATCCTAGCTGCTTGTTTTGCGTGGATGTCACAATACAACTTCTCACCAATGTTGAAATATCCTGAAGAAGAAATGGAAGATTAAATTATTTTTGTTTTAGCTGCACTCCGGGAGACATATAAAAGAAAATATTGTGTTATAGAAACTAATTAGTGCACAAGAAATAAAACATAAGAAAATATTTCTGCATTATAAATTAAATTGATTTGGTAGGATATGTATATTACAGACCATATTACTGTCACCACTGAGCCACGTTATTAAACTCACTACCAGATGAAAGAAGAAAGTGTCATTAAATTTCAATTAAATTCTAATGCGATAAAGCAAGCTTACTTGATATATATATTAGCAAGGAAGTTGAACGGTTTATATTAGCATTGTACTCCAAGTAGAAACAGCTGTTTACCACGTAAGGGAATTCCAATCATTTGTTATAAAAGAGCTGGAAATGTTTTATTTTACCCAGTACGAGGCTATTTGTCAAAGAGTCACTTCTGATACTGTGACAGAGCTCTGGTAAGAAAACGCTTCCGCTGGACAATGTATTATACATGAAAGCTTCCACTGGACAACATACATGAAAGCTTCCACTGGACAACATACATGAAAGCTTCCACTGGACAATATACATGAAAGCTTCTACTAGACAATATACATGATAGCTTTTACTGAAAAATATACATGAAAGCTTCTACTATACAATGTACGTGAATTTCCAATGGAAAATGTACACGAGATCTTCCACTGTACAATATACATAAATGTGTTTAGGAATGAAGATGAATAAGGTATGTCACATAATTAGTACCTTATTTCACTATGAGAATGAAATTGGTCAATAACTGATGAACAACGTATGTCACATAATTAGTACCTTATTTTACTACGAGAATGAAACCGGTGAATAAATGTCGTGACGTTAGGTCAGTGTTGAACGAAACATACGTGCGTGTGTTTGTTATGATGTAGAGTTCATTTTCCTACTAATCATTAACAACTTCTGATCGAAAGTAAGTTAACCATATAGATTAAAATTAAAAGTAACTAATAAATTAATGAAGTCAATTCCATATAACAATCTGACAGGAAATACATAAGATAAAATTAATATGCAAGAAAACAAACTATGTAATAATTATAATTGGATGAATTACCAATAGTAATATAACAAGCACATGTATGCTGGGTGCATATATGGGGCTTATAATTGGATGAATTACCAATAGTAATATAACAAGCACATGTATGCTGGGTGCATATATGGTGCTATTTGCTTGCAGGAACTAATAATATGCTTGTGTTTAATGTATTGCGTATTCTGTAAGGAAATGGGTGTGAATTTTCTAGTATGTTGATGCAATTTTTTTATTGTCTGAACTTTGCTTTGACTAAGCTTACTTTATATTATATACGGACATTTTAGCACAGTGTCATGTCTTTTTTCTTCATTGGTAGCTTTCCTTTTTCAATACACTTATCACAATTTCTTTCAATTGCATTTCATCTATTTCATTCCAATTTTCCGAACTAGCTATTTTGAATCAACAAGTTTGTAGAGGGTTCATTTCAAGTAGTAGTAAACAAACAAACAAGATAATATTTGGCTCCTCTTCCCATCTTTTAATTTTGTGTAATTTTTTGCTTTTACAGTACTGATATTTATTTCTTAATTCCAATATTTTTATCTAATGTGATCGTAATGACATTAGTAGTGATAGTCTTAAACATTGACTTTTCATTCTTTTAATACCGAATTCAAAAAACGCTGTGAGTGAATTTCGCACAAATAGCTATAAGATAAATCTAATAATATCTTGCGCATTTCACAGAAAAAAATTTTAAATTCCTATAGTAACGGTTCTTTAAGCTCTTTTGCTGTAAAT
>NW_013665611.1:2224290-2229622 GCF_000517525.1 Limulus polyphemus
GATTAATATATTTTTGTTTTAGCTGCACTCCGGGAGACATATAAAAGAAAATATTGTGTTATAGAAACTAATTAGTGCACAAGAAATAAAAAATAAGAAAATATTTCTGCATTATAAATTAAATTGATTTGGTAGGATATGTTGGATGGGTGAAATAAAAACTCATTTGTGACAAAGGATAGGAAATTGTGCTTCTATTCCTTTTTTCTTAACATAATAGACATTAAAAGTGTGATAAAAATACATAAAGGTATCAATTCTGAAAAGAAAGACATACTGTTTTAAAGAATTCTATAAACAAAGTAATAATTAATTCAGGTTTTTATTCACAGGATGTCAAAAATATAAGTTGTTAGGATGTATCACTGTTTGTCCAAAGAATAATCACTTCAATCAAGATTGAATAGACAGCAGCTAAGTTAACTAAGTTCAATAAACAAAATTTCCACCAGTCATTTTCTTTTGCACTAAATTCAAACAAATTTGTGTTCATTTGTGTTTTATTATTTTAGTTAGTTCTGAACGATACTATTTTGATAAGTTTCTATAAAATTAGGAAGAAATACATCAGATGTTTGAGACAGTTTACAAATGAATCAAGAACTAGTAAATAGCTTAGAAACAACATCCACAAACATTTTGACTGGTGTAGACGACGGGTAGCTTTATTAACTGTCATTTCAAGAAAAACTTTATTATTTAGTATATCACTGATTTATCGAAACAAAAAGTGAAGTCATCTAATGTGCGTACCTTAGAATTGTTTCTATGGTTTATTACTACTCTTGAGTAAGCCTAAAGCAGAAAAAATCTTATAAAGAAAGCGCAAAACAAGGCATAAAGACCCCTAACGACTCTAAGGCAGCAGAAATTCAAGTACAAGAAGCACCTCTCCTACTGCTTCTCTCGAAATATTGATTTTCTAAGATTGTTTGTTTTTATAATTTCGCGCAAAGCTACACGAGGGTTATCTGCGCTAGCCGTCACTAATTTAGCAGTGTAAGACTAGAGGGAAGGCAGCTAGTCATCACCATCCGCCGCCAACTCTTAGGATACTCTTTTACCAACGAATAGTTGGATTGACCATCACATTATAACGCCCCCACGGCTGAAAGGGCGAGAATGTTTGGTGGGACGGGGATTCGAACCCGCGACCCTCAGATTGCGAGTCGAGCGCCCTAACCACCTGGCCATGCTGGGCCTGTTAGTGTCATTACTACTGTAGTTTCATGTTTTCACCAGTCAAAAGTCAATTCCAAATATTAATAATCTGTAAAGTTCTTGAAATCCATGTTTGCTGGATGTGAACTGATGAAGAAAATGTAACCTACACTTAAGTATAATAAAATCTCCTTACCTACGTTCTTCAACGAGCTACCGCAAGTACTACACTTGAAACACTCCGCGTGCAGATTTTTGTCCTTCACTCTCACGAATACCCCACTGAAATGCACGTGTAATACGATTAATACGAAAAAAAAATGTACACTAATCGGAACTATTTTAAATTTGTTTTATAAACTTATATCTGAAACAATGATAGGAATATAAATACAAAAGTGACAGTCTCTTATTTTTGTCAACGAACATTCAATGAAAGGTGTCACACTTCAATATGTTGAATGATGCTAGACATGAGGGAATTTAATTTATTGCAATATTGTTGAATTCATTATTTGGTTATGTTTCTATAAGGGTTTCTTGCCATATTTAACAAAGGAAATGTTTGAGATTTGCTGACTAACTACCTGGAGAAGACACGTCTTTTGATAAACTAAAGCAAATAAATTCACAAAACTATAATTTCCCAAGCTGATAAACATTATAAAAAAACTAACCCTTATGAGTCATCGTTCGACTTGTGTTTTCCCAAGCTGATAAACACTATAAAAAAACTAACCCTTATGAGTCATCGTTCGACTTGTGTTTTCCCAAGCTGATAAACACTATCAAAAAACTAACCCTTATGAGTCATCGTTCGATGTAGCGCTTAAAATAGATACAGCAAACTACTTCAGGTATCATTCTAAAGTTCTGTTAAAATAATACAAATATTTGATTATGACACAGAAGTCAGTATCAAATGTTCTTTCATAATTCCACGATTCCTGGTGATGGTATAGCTGACAGTATCAAGTCTTATTGCTATGTTGTTTGCCAGATGGTACAGTATTTAATGGTGACAGAGCTCTCAGTGTTGAATCTGCTTCTTATTACTGGTTAAACAATACAGTTCCTGACGGTGCTATAGCTAACAGTATGGTGAAAGTTTTACTTTGTTGATTACGAAATCATACAATACTTGATCATGAACAAACTGGTATGATTATTAAGATTACTTTTATTCTTTAATTGTGAGGTGCCATAGCACCGGTTGTGACAGAGCTGACAGCATCGGGTCTTCTTATGGGTTTTCCTGTTGCCCGTGCTTATGAAATAGTACAGCTCTCGGTTGTTACAGAACTGACAGAATCTGTCTTCTTGTTATTCGAGCAGTACTCGGTTGTGACATAGATGAAAGTATCGTATATGCTTGCTAAACGTACGTATGGGGTGGTATAGTAGTGTTGTAAAAGAGCTGGCAGTATCGTGTATTTTTGATACTCATACCATATAGAATGACATAATAGTTACTAAAATCATAAATATTATTCAACGTTAAACTGGTATACAATTAAAAACGTTTTATTTAGGCCTATCTATGGTCTTCAAAAAGTTGACGACTCTACATGTTTCGACGGTACAACGTGCCAAATTACTATTAGTATAATAGTTACTACTCTTGTCCAGCCCTGCAAGGATATTCAGATTCATCATTTAAAAAATTAAAGTTTAAGTTTGCCATATGGAATGATATCCAGACTTTTACTCTGTTGTTCCGTTTAATGATTTCAATAGTCCAAAGATATTTTTAAAGTCAAAAGTTCATTCATTTACAGCTGGTTGGTTGAGGATATTTAGTATTTTGAGTACAATGAAATGAAACATTGAAATTGATTGTATTTTAAGCTTAACTGAAAATAATACGAAGAAAGAACACGTTAATGTTGAAATTTTCCATTTAAATAGCAAGGGATTATATATATATATATATATATATATATATATTTATTTTAAACAAAATATTAAAAATTAAAGAGGTCGCCTGCTTACAAAAATAAAATAAACAGCCTTGAAGCGTTTTCATTAGGTTGAAAATGAAGATTTTTTTTCTAAATTTTAACTGCGCCAATGAGATGTTTAGGCAAAGCAAAATACTCACTATTGTATACGTATTAAAAATCCTAAGTAGCATTGGATAAATTCTATTCACAAAATAATATTGCTGACAAACTAAAACTTCATTTGTAAAATCAAAATGTGTGAACTTTAAGCGATATTGGTGTATTTTATATACCTTTCTAACTGTGTAAATAGAGTAACAAAAAGAAAAAGGAACGCAAGAAAAAAGTAAAACAAACAAACTCGGACTTACACGAGCAATCGACCGCATTCGGAACAAATATTTTGATTGGTTGAAGGTTCGGCGGGTTTTTCGGGAGCAGGTTTCATAATAGGAGTTTCCACGTGCTTTATAGCTGTAGCATAAGGATCTAGGAAACAGACGAGGCAGCATAAGTCAATGGAATTATCTCGAACTCGAGAAATATTGAAATAACTTTGATTTTTTTTTGTATCACTCTACGTGTTTTTGATAATAAAATATTAAACGATATAATTTGCTACAGTGTTATTATTCGTTTTTCTTTGAAAACATACAACATAAATATATTTGGGGCGCTTATCGTTTCGGAGTTGTATTTGATTTAACAATAGGTTAGTTTCAAAAATGAGTACAAAAATGTAGTACTAAACTACGCTAGGATTTGTGCTTATACACTTAAGTAACTCGTGTAATGTTTTAACTAACTGAATCGACATTACGTGTTAATATGAAAAGACACTAAGTCATAAATACGAGAAGCTAACTTGCAAAAAATCTAAACAAAATCTTCGCCTTATATGAATCAATTGGTAAAAACTTTTATATCATTGATTTCAACAAACATGAATAGCAGTTTCTAGTAAATTGTATTAACCTATAACATACATCATATATAATTGCAGTAACATGTACGCTAATAAGAAAAACCTCCAGAACTTGTTGTGAAATACTGAAAATAGTTAATATAAGAAGACTCAAGAAAGCTTAAGTTTTTCCTTGCTCAGAGATTATTTGAGTATAACAAAAGGATTTGATATATCATATATCTAATAGTTTAAAATAAGGTTAATGGTAAGTCAATGTTATATTTAAATGACCAATAACATGGATTTTTATGTTTTTTTTTATCACAAAAAATTAAGAAAAAGTATAAAGTGGCTATGGTATATTGTATTATGTATACGTATAAATAAAACCTATGCTAAAACCGTAATACAATAAATGCAAGTTAGTAAAAAAAATTCGTAAAAATGTATATGAATATGGAAACTTCAAACTTACCCCTGGCTAGGCGAGGCTTAGACCTAAAGCTAAGAAGGAGAAGGCAGGCATAGATATTAGAAGAAGAAACAAAAAGGAGACTTACTGTTAGCCAAAAGAATGGCAGGCAAAAAAAGTACGAGAAATATTATACTAGCTCCCTCTGGATAAGAAAGATCAACTAATAACTGAATTTTCAAGCAATATAAGTGCTCATCAGTTAGGTTGATGATAGGCAGAAGATATTTGTATCTGTTACGAATGGAAGTATGTCTATTTGAGTATAATTGTGTGAATAGTTTGTTAGTTAGAGTTCGTTCGAACCAGAGGGATTAAAGAAAAAGTGTGAAAATCCTCAGTGAGATTACCCTAGCATGAGAGTCATCAATTAGTCAATGTGAACAAGAATAAACACACGAAATACCATGTCAAATTTCTTATTTTTCTTATTAATATTAAGCTGATCATAGGATCGAATATTAAAGCCACTATTGAAAATTCTCTTCTTATGAAAGTTCTAAATACTATGCAAAAAACAACCTCAAAAAATAAGCAAACTAAAAGTTAGAGTTTGTATGTTTAATTTCAAAAGTTAGCAAAATTTAGTATATTTCATTTTTCCTACAGCTTGCACATGTACAGGCAGCAGTTGCCAGCAATCTTAGTGATTTTTTTAATAGGCGTGTGTTTGTAAATTGGTGTGATTTCAAATTCGATGACGAGGAACCCACTTTGAGACTAATAATGGTTGGAGACGGCTTGAATGGAAACCAGATTCACAGAACACAATAAAAAACCGTCCCATGTTTTTCACCATTGCAACCAAAAAAAAAACCATAGTATATCTATTAAAAATACAGTCATTTT
>NW_013665611.1:2229632-2243384 GCF_000517525.1 Limulus polyphemus
AAAATGACTGTATTTTTAATAGATATACTATGGTTTTTTTTTTGGTTGCAATGGTGAAAAACATGGGACGGTTTTTTATTGTGTTCTGTGAATCTGGTTTCCATTCAAGCCGTCTTCAACCATTATTGGTGTGATTGTGTATAAAATACTAAATTATCTAAACAATTTATTAAGATACTTAAACATCGTAAACTCAACTGAAGTTTGATATATTCCAAAAACTCTGAGTAGGGAAAGTTTCAATGTTTCTATTATTTATATATCTGTTCTTGTTTCATAGTTATCGATACAATAATGTTCATTTGTGCGCTCTTTATTTTATTTTAAATTAACCTAGTGGTACATTTAAGCAATCAACTTTGTGTACACAGTCTTATCAAACCGGTAAAACGTGTGAATGCTTTGAAAACACGCGTAAGAGCAATGACTGACACGATGACAACTATTCCCTTTCTTTAGTCTGGATTAGCAAAACGTTTAAGGCTTCGAGAGAAGATATATTGAATGTTAAACGCTATAGTTTCCTTTGTCTCTTTAAAATAACACACTTTAAAATGATGTTATCTGAAAGATTTACCCTAGAAATGGTTAGTTTGTTTGTAGTTAAGCGCAAAGCTACACAAAGGGCTATCTGTGCTCTGCCCACCGGGGGTATCGAAACCCGGTTTCTAGCGTTGTAAGTCCGCAGACATGTTTATGTTTATATTGTATTATAAAGCTTAAGTTTTTTTATCAGGTGATCTTAATCTACTAGTGAATTTTTCTTTTTGGAAATAAATTCAGTACAATGTATTAGTAATTATTTCATTATTAATTCAGTACAATGTATTAGTAATTATTTCATTATTAATTCAGTACAATGTATTAGTAATTATTTCATTATTAATTCAGTACAATGTATTAGTAATTATTTCATTATTAATTCAGTACAATGTATTAGTAATTATTTCATTATTAATTCAGTACAATGTATTAGTAATTATTTCATTATTAATTTTTATTGAAATATGTAATATGTTACATTCGGTTTTAACTCGTGTTCAACGCATGTCTGTATTTAAAAGTAATCATATTGTAAAATGTCATTATTTATCTGGTTTTGTTTTGTTATTCTATAAATAAACATTCTCATTAATCTTAATCATGGCCCCCCTCAGAGGCCCAGCGGTATGTCTGCGGACTTACAACGCTAGAATCCGGGTTTCAATACCCGTGGTGGGCAGAGCACAGATAGCCCATTATGTAGCTTTGTGCTCAATTACTAACAAACTTAATCATGATTATTTTTCCGCCTTAATATTATTCTGCTCCTTCTTATAAATTTTCCACCTAAGTTTTGGTCTGGCTTATTGTAGCAATTTCTACAGCAAGGATATAGTTCAAAATTTACAATAGCAAAAAATTAAAGTCGTATTATTGCTTTACTTGTTTAAATATCCGCATTAATAAATATTGCCCAATGTTAACAGCGATTCTTGCAAATTGTTTCCACAGAAGCTTAAAATATCTCTTAATCGGGCCTTAGAATGGAACGAAAGGAGCACCGAAGATGATCGCTCTTATTATTGCTGGCAGTTTATCACAGTGTATGTGCGCCATAAAAACAATAACGTTAAGTTTGGCTTCGCATACACAACAAATATTGTATAAGAAAATAAAATACTGGCTATGACGTATAAGAAAATGTAAATTCTTAATCAGAGTATTAACGAATTTCCAGTTTTCGTATCTTAGTTACAGATTTTTTTGTTTCCCTCTGGTTCAGAACAGACAAACTTACCCACTCCCCTATCTAAAGCCATTTGGAGCTTTCGAAAAGCTTGTGACTGAATATTGGGACTGAGTATTCCATGAAAGTTCATTTCATCATCTTCACCTGTAGCAGATGGGATGTCTTCTTCATGGACCATCCTGTAGACAGCGGAGTCTTTATTGATTGGCTGGTCACCCTTCATGAAGTTAATCCTGCACCAGGACCAACAATTCCAATATGAATACTTTCCTTAAAAGTACTTAAAGATAAAACTCAAGATTCGTTCAAATATTCCACTGATTATTTTCGTGTATGGTGACATCCAAAAAAAGACGACTGAAGACATGTTATTTGTATTATAATAATTACAGACTGAAAAACACACTAAAAGTTAGTCAGTTGTAGATATGGTCAGTAAGATACTACATCTTAATGAAAGTTAGAATTACCATATTACAAAGAATCGTTTAAAAGCAAGTCGTGTTTAAATACATATACTGTTGGCAACTATTAGCGTTAAATATTATACACCCTCTTAACATCAATAAAACTGATATGGTTTAAACTAAATAGGAGAGGCGGGAAAACTGATATTTCAGGTGATTACTATGTCGATGGCGTTGGTAACATCATTGCCTATTTACGTCACGATTGCTAATATACGTATTGCAATTTTCTTATAACACCTATAACTTAATATGAATAAAACTGTTGTCTGGAAAAACCGACTTCCTGAACGGTTGTTGATTTCATTCCAATATGCTCAGCTTGTATTTTTATTAGTATAGGCTAGAGCATCTTAATTGATTTACGAATTCATCTGCCTTTTTAGTACACTAGTTTTTCATTTGCGACTGGATGAAGTATTCCCAACACTATATTGCTATTCTCTCCACATTTTGTTTTTCATTTTTAGTTTTTTCACCTGGTACAATTTTAACTTGTTTTATTTGTAAAACAAACAGTAATTTATAATCTAACTAACCTAAGTTAAGTTTATAAATGAGTAAGCTATTTGTTATACAGAGCTTTGTTCACCATTGACCCTTGTTAAGATCCCGAAATAATCTGAATGGTCGACCTAGGGCGTGCTCCAATACGCTTGATTTATTCGGCTTTCTTCAATATGCATGTTCTTTCACTCGCATAAGTAGCTTTTTTTTATCAGAGAAACAATGCAACCTCGGTTGCAAGAAGGATAAGTAAATTAGTAAACCATACTTGATGTTTACAATGAAGAAATGCTATCTTTATATGTGAAGGATTACTGTAGATAACATCCTAGTTTAAAAATCCATGTCAGTTACACGGATGCACTTTACGAAGTTGGGTGTGTAGTAATTTTTTCACATACAGAGAATATTTACTGATATATAGCAAGTTTATATAGATTGGACATTCAGGAACTCCATACTTTGATAGTTTACTAAAACTTTGTTTCTTCGGATAGTCATTAATTATTCGATCAATCAAATAAATAGAAAACATTTATTCCACGTATGCAGACATTTCTTGACGTTGTCAAACTCTTTATGCAAAAGCTTATTGGTCCTTGAAATTTTGTGTACACGATGAACTAAAACCTTCACAGTTCATATATAACTTGTAAATAAATTTAGATTAAAGTGTTTCCTATTTAAAAACATAAATATGACCTGGGTCCTGGAATATGAATACGTATTCCCGATAATGGCTTAAAATCCTGTGGACATTTCTTCAACCATTGTTTTTCATGAAAATAGAAAAATATTGGCAAGAGAAGTAGCCAAATCTGGAACTCATCAGTCTGATCACAAATATTACCATTGAACAAAAAATTGATTCCTTAGTTGTAAATTTCATTAAATACAGATATTGGAATGCATAATTCATTTGATTTCTCACTGCCCCCCCCCCAGTGGCACAGCGGTATGTCTGCGGATTTACAACGCTAGAATACGGGTTTCGATACCCATGATGGGCAGAGCACAGATAGCCCATTGCGTAGCTTTGTGCTTAATTGCAAACAATACTTCCAATTGCAAACAATTTCTCACTAATAATTAAACCTGCACTTAACTGCTTTGTTTCTTCCAAACGTATGCTAGTAATATAAAAGTTTAGTTTTGTTTGTAGTTAAGCACAAAACTACACAATGTACCAACCGCAGGTATCGATACCTAATGTTTACCGTTATAAGCCTTCAGAGGGTAGTATACAAGGGCTCAATGTCGAAAGTATATTCGTTAGTATTACACTTCGAAACAACAACTAAATATTATGTGAAAGCATGATTAAAAGTCCCAATATTTGAAACTATTGGACATCCTTCTTTATGTATTTTGAGAAACCCATAAAAATTTCCCTGGAGACTAGCGAGTTAAAGATTAAAATTTTGTGGTACGTCGGGTATTGGAATTTTCTTTTTAAATTCTGAGGTTCTTGATATACAGTAGTAGTTAAAGTTTCCTTTTTATTGTCCGTGAAGCAAAACATTTAAGAAAAGTAATTTTTCTTGAGACTTTTTTTTTACTGGGAATCGAATGTGATTCTCAATATTGTTGAGGTGACTCAAAATATTTTCACCAAGTGTTTTATCTAGAATGGTGAAAGTGTTATCCACATATATCTTATAGCTTTTAATTTTGTACAGGAATGTTTCCAAGGCTTCCTTTTCAAAAGTTTCCATAACTAAGTCTGCTACAACAATTGAAACTGGTCAGTCCATAACTGTACCGTGGATTTATTGGTAATACTGTTCATTGTATTGGGATAAAACTATGGTTGTTAAAACTCGAATGACAATATTTCGAAATGTTTGTTCGGATGAATCAGATCAGGTTAAGCCAGTATATTGTAAAATTCTTGAAAAATAATAGGTACACCAACAATTGTGTTGAACAAAAGAAAATAGCAACATAAAGATGGGATTTTAAAACCTACTACAACTACAGTGATCCCTTATGTTAAAAGATTATCTGAACAGGTTAATACACACTTAGGTGAAATTAATGTTATAACTGTATATATATATGTGTGTATTAAATATTTCTTTTCTTTTTTCACCAGAGGTGAAATTAAAAAGAGAATCTGTTACGCAGAGGCATAATACATTATTTGATTGGCCGTATCCTCTGCTGTGGACTGCAGTTTCGCCTATTCGAGGCTCATCAACATAGCTTTTGTCAGCAAATGAAAGAAATACCATCAGGCCTCTTATAATGATGAAGTATATATGATATCTTTAGGGTTCTGAGTCCGTTTTACTTCACCATATAGTAAACTAAATTACTTCAAAGGGGTACAAGTTGGTAATTTAATTTAGGTTACTATATGGTGAAGTAAAACGGATTCAAAACCCCATACATAATGATATAACTGTTTATCGATCCAGCACAACCTTAATTCATACCCAGTCCATCCAAAGATCTAATCCACCCCGAAAATATAATCATTGGTGGATATCAAATTTCCTGTGAAACATGTCATGACATGTATTATGGTGAGACGGCTGAACATTAAATACACGTCCTGACTAACACAAACATTATATTAAGTTCAGCCGGATCAACGCTTCAGGCTTAGCACATCACATTTTTTACACAAAATCACATTTGAGATTGGAAATATAGTAAATTTATAACCAAGACCAATAGTAAATTGCAACACAATTTTCCTGAGTTATGGCGTATCCTAGGAGACAAGAATCACATGAGCTTACTAGGTACCAGTACAACTGTTTTACCAGAATACCATGTATTACTACCGTAATCATAATTAACCACCTACGATGAACCACAACACACAGTAGCCATTGAGGAAAACACCGGAATGTGTTGAAACGTTTGGCAGGTTTTTAACTATTTGTTTTTTATACAACTGTTTTAAACTTTTGTGTTCTAAACCTAATTTTATCTGGTATGTCACTAAAAAAGGTTTTTAATACTATCTACTCAGACTTTTAAACCGTCCAATAAATTACAAAATCTAAAGTTTGATAGTAACATGATGTGTTAGTCCTAGTCTTGATGTGGAGTCCTTGCATTATAACATTCCTTTGGAAGAAATAATACCGTTAAGAGCAGTTTTAGTTTTTAACAAGAATTTAAACGAATTATGCACCCCTCATTCTGTATTTCGGAACTCAGTGAATTTGGTAACTGAAGGATCACATGTTTGTTCAATGGTAGTCTTTATGATCAGATTTATGGGTTCTAGATCTGCAACTTCTCTTTTTTTTTTGTTGGAGGATTGTCCAATCTCTAAACGATTATATTAGCAGATATATGCGGATGACACTTTTACCATTTTCAAGGATCTTATTCATAGTTCTCAACTTTCGAATAATTTAAAATAGCAAACATTACGTCATTAACTCTACACTTGAACGTCAGAAAGTTCGTAAACTCGAATTATAGACATGTTACTTTAAAATTGTGATAGTAACTTTGAATATGAACTTTCGTTTTGAGCAAAGCCACATTGGGCTATTTGCTGTGTCCACCGCGGGAAATCGAACCCCAGATCTTAGAGTTGTAAGTCTGAAGACTTACCGCTGTCTCAACAGGAAACTAAATGTGAAGTTGACGGTATAAAAATAATTTACCAGCCTTTATTTTCATTTAGCAAGTTATGTTTGTTTGGTTGCTGATAAGCACAAAGCTACACAATGGGCTACCTGTTCTATGCCCACTGCGGGTATCGAACTCGAGTTTTACCGTGATAAGCTCTTAGATTTACTGCTGAGTCACCGGAGCTACAAGTTATATACCAACAGTGTTTAAAGGAAACTTGGCTTCGTGCAATAAAATCCCAAGTCACTATAAATTTGTGTATAGAGTTTGAAATACTTAGCGTGATAAGCCCTTAGATTTACTGCTGAGTCACCGGAGCTACAAGGTATATACCAACAGTGTTTAAAGGAAACTTGGCTTCGTGCAATAAAATCTCAAGTCACTATAAATTTGTGCATAGAGTTTGAAAATACCAAACACTTTCAACGCAAGAATGATTTTCCTAGTTAATTCACTGATCGAATAATTCATGACTATCTGAATAAACAAAACTTCAGTAAACTATCAACATATGAAGTTCCTAAATGTCCAGTCTGTACAAATTTGCTATATATCAGTAAATGCTCTTTGTATGCTAAACAAGAGAGAATCTTCAATAGCTGCGGCTCTTGGAATTATTTTAGGCAGGATTAGAGTAAATTAATCTATGAGACTTTTTCTTTCTTTTTATTGTTTGTTAGAAGTTAAGCACAAAGCTACGCAATGGGCTATCTGTCCTCTGCCTATTACAGGTATCGAAACCCGGTTTCTAGAGTTGTAAGTACGCAGACATACTGCTGCGCCACTGAGGGGCGTTTTTTCCCCCTTTTTATTAGCTATATTTTTGGGCGCGTATACCTGATTCTATTTTATTGGTTGGTTGTTTGAAGTTAAGCACAAAGTTACACAATGGGCTATCTGTGCTCTGTCCACCACGGATATCGAAACTAGATCTCTGCCAGCCTACCCTCAAATTGAAATTCTTTTAGGTAGGATTAGCGTAAATTAATCTATGAGACAGTGGGCGTGGTCAAATACATCAGTCAAAAGGGTTTGACCTCCTGAGTCCAAACCTATAATTAGATCTCAAATCGGTCAAGAGATGACGGAGCTATTAGCTAAACGTTTGTACTTGGAAAGACAAAACAAAAAACTCAGAGCCGTTCTATGAACCGATATGCCGCGGCTAAAAATTACTACGCACCTATCATCATAGAGTGTAACCTTATGTACAACTGAGATGCATTTTTAAACCAGGATGTCATCTGCAGTAGTTCTTTAGATATAAAGATAGCATTTCTACATTGTAAACATCAAATCTAGTTTATCAACTTACTTGTCCTTGTAGCAAACAAGGTTACATCGGTTCTACACACACACACACACACACACACATATATATAAGCTACAGGTGACAGTGAATGAAAATGAAAATATATAAACGCCAAATAAATCATGTGTACTAAGTATCGGAGCACACCCTAGGTGGGTTTGGTATACTCGTCTATTCAAATTGTTTTAATATCTTAACAACGGCCAATGACGAACAAAAATTTTGTTGTTGTTGAATTTCACACAAATCTCCAAGAAGGCTATTTGCGACAGCTGCCCATAATTTTGAAGCGATAGACTAGAAAGTCGGTAGTTACTCAACACTACTCACTGCCAACTTTTGGGTTATTCTTGTCAGGTCGAATAGATGGATTTGATCGTCACCCTTATAACGCAAACACGGCCCTAAGGTACAGTACGCAATTTTAATTTTTTTGGTAACTGGATGCGAACCTCGGAATCTCAGCTCCGTAATCCACATAAAGAGAATTTACTCATCAATAAGCTGAAGCTTAAAATGAATCAAGTTAGTTCAGTTTATAAACAGCTGCTTATGTATTCTTGTTTCTTGATAAGTTTTATTGTATTTTTAGCAGTTAAAACTTTACATCATGTCCTAGAATTGTTATTTCAACAAGTCTTTAACTTTTTATGACAGCAGAATTTCGGATGCATTTTAAAACAAAAAATCTCTATGTTTCTGGTTGTTGGGTCCCATCAACTACAGATCTTGTAGCATGAATAACAGACAACTGTAAAACTAAGTTTAGTGGCTGTTATAAGTTACATTTTAGTATTATATTTTGTATGATTACATACAGTTGTAAATTTTGTCCACTACGTTTATAGTGCTATGCTTGTCCTTCGTGTGTTTTTCAATCACTATGCAGACGTAATTTTCCTCACCTATCATTAGTACAGAGTAATTCGCATCTTATATCTCGCTAGAAATGTATTATCATAAATGGAACGTGTTAGCTTCTAATATATTGTGTTCTTCTCACCCTTTAGCACCTGTTGTTAAGACTTCGGTCTGCGCCGATAGGGTCTCAGCAATGTTGGTCATGGAGTAGATATTCGCTGGAGAATTGTACTGTTTGTTGACAATAGTTTGAATCCGACCGTCCTGTCCAGCTATGAAAGGTTTGGCGCTCACGTTGTGCTTACTTCCAATGTTGAGAGACTCCTAGACAAATCAAGATCACAAATTCGACATTTCTTCCAGATATTTCCATCACAACTTAAAAACCACACTAAACCGACACACCTTTAAATATTCTCACATTTTACTCAATCAGATATTAATAAATCCATTATGGTGCTGGAAAAACCAGTAGTTATGTAAAACAAAGGGTTATCGTGATTTAGAACTGTGATACAATTACATTAACCCACCCTTACCCAGTGGAATCAAAAGTCTTATTCTAAACCAAATATATATTAAAAACTGTACTTTACTCTCTAGATTTAAATCTACTGACTTGTTGAAACTAACGTCTTTTAGTGGAACTAATAATCAACCGTTATCGTGTTTTTCCTAGAACGAACCAGATATTCGAATTTCGTATCAAACGTGATCACAACTAAAACAACATGACATCCGTCACCACTAAAATTCTCACTTCAGATGTTAAGTTAAATAAATAAGCCCAAACCATAAGATGTAATTAACAACCACCGTGGATAAAGGTGCGCAATGAAACTTCGTAAAAATAAACAGGTAAACATTGGTGTCTAAAGAGCGAATTCAGTGTTTATTATATCTTATCAGCACTCAATGTAAATTGTCCCTATATCTAACGAACGCCATGTCAGTTCTGTAGGTGATAAGATGATAAGCATGTTTCCACTTCTGATGTGTGGCGATGTGGATGAAATGGTAGTGGAAGGGCAAGAGTCAATTGAGTGCACATGCTCAGTAAATTTTTCTAAGCAATCTTAGGATCAGACACGATAAACAAGACCACTGAGTTATAGTCGTCTCAATGTATGTTTATGCAGGACTGGTTTATCATATTATAAGGTTTGCTCGAGTTACTTTTACCACGAAACAATAATGTATCTTGGGACACAAGATCTTATGCAAATTTTTGGAATCGTGCGTCGGAAAAATTTCCAAGAATCCAGAAAGAATTCCTTATGTAACCTAGGCAACTTACACGTACTTATATCGTTTCTATTTTAAGAATACAAAAGTCGTACTGAAAAGGTTAAATAATTGTTTATTTGGTTTTGTGTTCATAGATTTATTTTCTAAGGTTAAATGGCTATCGTCCATTTTCTTTAAATATGCGAACTTTCTTAATGTGAACTTGATGTTTTTAAATTTCAACCAAATCTAAGTTATAGATTCACACGCAGAAAGACTACTGGAAGACTAAGAAAAAAGAGCAAGAGACAACTTCTGGAATCACGTGATAATTATATCATGAAGAAGTGATAAGCGTAACGAAAAAAAAAAAAACAAGAAAACCACAAACTATTTACTATTCGTATTTACAAAGTTTCAAAACTTGTTTTTGAAATTTATAAGTTAAAGCAAATCACTTGCAACAAAATGAGTAGAAGAAATATGTATACGTGGTTTAAAACTTTTAATATCCACTATATAACTCGATACATTGAAGACACATTTAAGACAAATGTATAAGATACATTTACTTGGATCCTGGGCATAAAATGGGGGGAGGGGAAAATCATGAAGAGTTTTTAATTCAGTCCAATCAAAATTTCCACTTCGAAACTTCTGGATGAATAAATACATTTAGGGGGGGGGGAGATTCTAAGGAACTAAATCATATATAAAACTGTTAAACTAGTTAATGCTATGATGTTTTGGCTTCGCCGCAATTTTAAGCTTAGCATTAGTGGCTATTCAATCATTTAATTTTAAAATTTCATCTTACATATGTATTCTATTACTACTGAATTACCATAACTAAAGTATCAATGCTATCAACTGGCCAATAAACAAATTTATTTACTAAGCTCAGAATAAAACATCGAGAGAACCAAGAACATCTGCACTTTTCCTAAGCTGTAAATCTTCTAAAGTCATTCCAATTGTGTTCAATTCAAGTGTCCTACAACATTTCGACAGTATGTCCCCCCCCTAAAAAAAAGCACATACTGCATTATGCTTATAAATAGTTGTTTGCCACTTTATTATCATAGTTAATCGACATCTAGTTATAAACCGCCAATAGATGGCACTACCAACGCAAATATTCAGCACTTGAACTACTCATACGTACAATGACACAATGTACTAAGTTCACATAAGATATGTGAACGCTACTTTAAAGTCAGTATTATCACGTTAAGTCAGTTAGATATTTCTTTACAAAGGTGACAAATACGAATCTAAGAATATTATGAAAAAACATTAAGTCAAGATTCGACCAGCATGTGTACTTTATTTACTTTGTTGGCTTGAAACTTTTACAACATATCATAAACATCTTACTTTGACAGTAGAGCATCAGAACAAAAGCACCATCGTGCATAATACATGTGACTCTTATAAGATACCTTAGAAACAGTGGGCTTCGCAAGTGTATACGTTTAACCAAAAAACAAAACGTCAAAAAAAAACTTTATTTTTGAGAAAGCTCTAAGAAACATTAAAAAAATATTTGATTGGATGAGTAGCTCAACATACCCCCTTTCTTGGGGGTTATCAAAATAATTTGCCAATAACTTTCAGATAAAAGTACAATAAATGTAATGTCTAGTTGTATATTCTGCTACCAGTCGACGCTCAAACCAGAAAAACTGGAAAAGTGCATTTTATTTCTTGATTCATCAAACATCATATATATATATATATATACCAGCTAATTAATAATTTTAAAGTGAAATACTTGCAAGAAGTAACAAATATAATTAATGAATTAATGTATTTATCATACATAATTAACCCTATGACCTTTTGAAATGAATCAAGATTCAGAAAACCACAAATTTCCTGAACGTGATGCCAGATGTCCTAAGAAATTATATATATATAAATAAACAGAGCACCATATTGCCTTTTTGTTCTTCAAAATATTTAAAGTTTTAGCACTTACAAATCATATTTCATGAAAAATATACATAAATAAATTTCGGTAAGATTAAAAAAATCATAAGTAACGCAGAATTTTTATAAAATCTCTATTATAACATATGAGATATTTTTAAAGACTCTATAATACCCACAACTTTAAAACCCGTAAGACAGGGTAAAAAATATCGTTGAACAGAACCTACGAGTCTTAGTGTAACTGTTGTAATATATTATCAGAGAGTAATGGATTTCAAAGATAATATTAGTTTAAAATTTATTTTAGATATTTGAATTCGGTAAAATTTATTTTCAAATATTTCAAACAATAAAAAAAACACGATGCTTTTAATTCTAGGGTAATTTTTCATGTCCTATTCCATGTATGTATTTAGTCACACGTTTATAACTGTGATCAAAAAGCGCCATGTTAATAAAAAACACGGTTTGTTTTTGATAAAGCACTGTGAAACAATAAAACATGTTTTATTGCCTAGTTGGATATTCTACCACCAGTCGACGCTCGAAACAGAAAACTGGTATAGTGTCTATTATCTCTTGATTTATCATACAATATATTTACTCAGAATGCTCGTAATAAGATATAAAAAATAACCAATTACTGTATTTATTATATAACGCTTGGTGATAATTTTAAAAACGAAATGCTCAGAATAAGAAATGAAAAATAACCAATTATTGTATTTATTACATAATGCTTGGCTCCAGTCAAAGACAAATTATATAAATTTATAATGACTGAATTGCAACAATTCATCAGCTAGTTTCCTTCAGTTGTAATTTTAATTGGTAAAAAAATTAATGTGAAAATTATATTTCAATAAGGGCATTCCCAACAATTATTATCATAATAAATTTATTTGTCAAGTTAACAAATGTATTCGACAAACAGCAAATTATAATGTCGTTTTGAGGTCATTGTCTTACGTGAGTAGTTTTAAAAAAAACACAAACTTAGCAAGTATTTTTTCCACAATGTTAAATTTGTTTATTTCTTCATATGTATTTTTTCCATTTTTTACAACGTTAAGTTAATTGTAACTACATTTTGCACCAAAAATTGTTTCTGTATAAAAGTATTTTTTGCAATATATATTTAGTTTACTGTTCTGTTACATAAAATAATAATAATTTAAATAGTATTTCGCATATTAAGGCGCGATAAGAAGAATCTTGATATCAAATAAATCCTTGATACAAAATATGAATAGCTGTGTTTTTTTTGCTCATTGGGACTACTTATAAACAAATAGTATTACATTTTCCTCTGTACAAGACATTATAAAATATTAACTGAACGATAGCCATAAATCAGTATTCAAATGAACTTAGCCTGTTATGAAATATTGGCAAGATTTTGATAATAAAACCATTTATTACCTCTATTAAAAGCTTCCTAGAAAATATCTACGTACTTTGTAATTAATTTTTTTTACTTGTATTTTCATTTTTAGCAAAGCTATAACACAGAATAATTTGGCAAGAATAATGGCCATTGCGTTACCACATCTTCCTTATATTCTGGTTGAAATTATTCTGATTCTCTCAAAACATCTGGTTAACCTTTAAGCATTAAACTTGTGTTAATTCATTCTCACTGCAAATGCTTTGTAAGTTCTTCCAGTTATCGTGATATACTTTATGTTAAGTTTATTGTTTGTTGTTTCCATTAATTATAGAAATGTTTTTCAACTTTTTGATTCAGATCTTGCTCATTTGGATATAACCTATTTTCCATTAAGAAACCTGCCAACGACCCAAAAATAATACAGAAGATCACAGGAAAAATAGCTTTGTGAATTAATGTAAAACTACATACTATGACCAATTAACTATTTTCTCTCCATTACTTACGAAGTAATCATACCTGTTTGGTTGCAGCCAGAGATGTCTTGGTGACTGGTTTGACATTAGGACCACTACCAGCGACATTTACAACTGCTGTCACTGTCGGTTTCCAAATCTTCATACCTCCTCTGTTAGATATAATAAACAAATAATCGTGGTTGGAGACGGCTTGAATGGGTAATGAAGAAAAACTTTAATATAAGTTTAACATAACAGCAAAT
>NW_013665611.1:2244323-2245768 GCF_000517525.1 Limulus polyphemus
CCTGCCATTTAACACTTAATGTTGACTAAACGTTCCTATTTTAATGTAACTGAGGAACTATTCACCTGCCTTTTAACACTTAATGTTGACTAAACGTTCCTATTTAATGTAACTGAGGAAATTCACCTGCCATTTAACACTTAATATTGACTAAACGTTCCTATTTAATGTAACTGAGGAAATTCACCTGTCATTTAACACTTAATATTGACTAAACGTTCCTATTTAATGTAACTGAGGAAATTCACCTGTCATTTAACACTTAATATTGACTAAACGTTCCTATTTAATGTAACTGAGGAAATTCGCCTATAAATTAACACTTGAAGTTGACTAAACTTTCGTATTTAATATAACCCGGGAAATTAGTCTGTCAATTAACAAATAAAGTTCACTAAATTTTCCTATTTAATCTAACTGAAGAAATTAGTCTGTCAGTTAACAAATAAAGTTCACTAAACGTTCTTATTTAACGTAACTGGGGAAATTCGCGTATTAATTAACACTTAAAGTTGACTAAACTTTCGTATTTAATATAACCCGGGAAATTAGTCTGTCAATTAACAAATAAAGTTCACTAAATTTTCCTATTTAATCTAACTGAAGAAATTAGTCTGTCAATTAACAGATAAAGTTGACTAAACGTTCCTATTTAATGTAAATGAGAGTATTCGCCTGTCAATTAACATGCACAATCGACAAGAAATTTAACTGGTTCTTGTGCCAGGTAGTTGCGACAACCCAAGGTATTAAGTTACCAAACTTGTCATATACCACACTTTTGATACCTTCTTAAAACCAATTTTCAAGGTTTTCGTATATATAAGTTGTGAATGGTTAATTCTTGTCACGTGTGTTGTGTTTTGTATGATTGATTTGTTAGAGAAAAAAAATTAGAGTTTGAGCTCATATATAGTTTTAGAACTGAAAAGAAAAATATTTCAAAGCTTCCTAAATTTGATTTCAGATCGTTTAAAGATAAATTTTGTATAAATGATACTTTATTTGACCCGCTGACACAAACAAGGCAAAAAAAAACAAACAAAAAAAACAAAAAGTCCAGGAAACTTGACATTGTCATCAACTAATTCCAGTTTGCAGTGTTTACGTTTAATTCAGTTTGTTAACTCCCTTGCTTGTACATAACGTACATAACTGGAGTCGTTAACTTAAGAAATGGGATAGGTAGTAGTTTTTTTACAAGGTTTATAAGTATTAAATTTTTGTTTCATAGGTGCCGTAATATGTATATAACCAGTCGTGTTCCTCCTAATCTGTGTTTAAAGAATGCCGCCTAAGGGAAGAAGATCACCTGATTTGGGATGTCATAAGCGTGTATAGAGACAGGTTAGTTTATATTGGGTTCACCAGAGGGTGAGCTACTACTAACACTTCGCCCGGCATGGCCAGGTGGTTAAGGCACTCGACTCGCAATCTGAGGGTCG
>NW_013665611.1:2245778-2267910 GCF_000517525.1 Limulus polyphemus
GCTTTGCGCGAAATTCAAAAACAAACAAGCTAACACTTCGATAAAAATTTAACTCTACAGTGAAAAAGTATACTGGTTTGGTCAACTCTACATATTTGTGTGTTCCCATTTCGTTCTTTATCGGATAACCATCTTTTTCAAAACATTTGCATGACGTAATAAGATGAATAAACGCGGTTCCCCAGTTATAATAACAATAATTTTTAAGAGTTTGCGCAGCACAAACATAGTTATATATTTGCGGTATAAGTCTAAAAATGCGATATATTTAACAGGTTAGAGTTTCATCAAAAGATTGCATTTTACAATACCTTTAAGAGTTCATGCGAAACAGAAATGATTGTGCATGTGCGGTATAAGCCTAAAAATGCGGTATATTTAACAGGTTATAGTTCCATCAAAATGTTTAATTTTCCAATAGCTTTTGGACTCGATTTGAATTCACAAATAAGCTACAATTCTTACTCTATTATATTCCTTCTTCAACGAGCCCATTGATCGCAAGACTTATGAGTCAACACGTAACAATTAGAGAATTAAGTAAATAATAAACCATGAATGAAACGTGAAATTACATGAAAAATAAATAAGAATGTTCCACACCTCATTGTTGACTGACACCTCAAGCAGAACAGTTATTCTTTAACACTCAGATCTTTAGAAGCTCTTGTTAAAATCTGGCTAGTTTACTTCACAAGATTTTACACCATAAATAAAAGTGACCCACCGCTTAACATACCTACTTGCGTAATTAATGCCAGCAAAATTCTCTGAACCGTGATCAAAGTAGTAAATCATCACGTTTACGCTCCACAGCCTGCCGACGTTGCTCCGCGAGCCTTGGGACTTCTTTATGTAACTTAGCACGGATACGGTTACGTGTGTGTGCTCATTTATGTTTGTTTGTTTGTTTTTTTTGTTTTTTTAGGAAATTTTGAATGCATACAGCACCTATCGCTATATATCCGTGTTAGAGTTTATTTTTATATCTGGTCAGACCGAAATTATATTTATGCGTGTTAGAGGTCACGGCATCCACATATCAAGCTGTCAAACAGGTTGCCGTCAGGTTAAGACATCGCTATGTCTGAAAAGCACGCAGAGTGCTATTTGTAAACGATTCAAACCAGTCCTCCCTTCGACGAGATTTTGTGTGAAATACCATATACATTTAAAACACACAGAAAAAAGAATAAAAGTGAACCCAAATTCTAAGTCTGAGGGTCATATAGCTTACAGTTGAATGACCAATCGCATCTCATGGACCATGTTTGTACAACTTACAAAGTAACTACTGAGTGAAGTTTCAAACTTTATTATGCTCAAGAATGGGTAGTTCCGTCAACCTGTTTCGCTTAAAGCTTTACTTGTACAGGTTTTTATGAGTAACGAAATTCTCGGTGAGTAAGTATATTACGCATGTTACAATGTTTTATAAAATGCGCATGTCTGTGTCATTTGAAAATATTGAAGTGACTAGTTTTATGCATTTCATATTTTGGGAAGAATGACCTAGTCGTCAGTTTCAGATTTAACCATTTTCAAACGGCCAAAACAGAAAACATATTAAACTAACTTCTGTATCTTTGTTAGTCCTGCCTGTACCAAGATGACATCGAAGACACCTAGTTGTGAGTTTCCGATTTAACCATTTTCAAACGGCCAAAACAGAAAACATATTAAACTAACTTCTGTATCTTTGTTAGTCCTGCCTGTACCAAGAAGACATCGAAGACACTTAGTTGCGAGTTTCAGATTTAACCATTTTCAAACGACCAAAACAGAAAACATATTAAACTAACTTCTGTATCTTTGCTAGTCCTGCCTGTACCAAGAAGACATCGAAGACACTTAGTTGCGAGTTTCAGATTTAACCATTTTCAAACGACCAAAACAGAAAACATATTAAACTAACTTCTGTATCTTTGTTAGTCCTGCCTGTACCAAGATGACATCGAAGACACCTAGTTGTGAGTTTCAGATTTAACCACTTTCAAACGACCAAAACAGAAAACATATTAAACTAACTTCTGTATATTTGTTAGTCCTGCCTGTACCAAGAAAACATCGAAGACACAAAGTACTAACACTACTGGATGGTTTATCTAAACGCAGGTTTCAAATTTTAAGTTCCATGTCGGCATATATTACTTTTGTTTTCTGTTTTCATAAACACTACAAACCAGTTTAAACAGTTTGCACTTTTAGTTTTACAGGTTCAAAATAGTTGTCTCATCTCGACCTCATACTGTAGGTATAGAAAATGTTATGATTGAGCTGTCCTTAGTACGAAACGTTTACGACAAAGAAACACACTAGCAACTCATTTCAAGAATACATTTTCAACAATAACAGTATGCCATCATCAGCGCATAACTTCTGTCACGTATGTGTAGTATTCTAATAAATCAGGTCAATATACACAATAACAAAACTTAGTATGCTAGTAAATCATATTTGTTACATCGCTGTCAAAACGTAAGTTCAGTACTCGAGTAAGTCAGCCTCAGGATAAAGCTTCCAAGTATAACAATATCTAGTATAACAATAAAGCGTCCTCAATGTATGACTACCAGTAAATCAATAGCGGAACAGAGGTTGAATACGTGATATTAAAACTATTTTGAACCCTCATCACATCGTTTTAGTCTATGTCGCCACGTCCGGCATACTCTGTTTGACTATTGTGCATCTTGACGATAGCCCTGCAGCGTAGCTTTCATTGCGAAAGGCTCCATCGTAAGGTTGTCATGTCTTAAGCACAGCGCCCTTCCCTGCATGCTTTCCATAATTCATCTAGTGTACGAAGATGATGGTTTTCCATGCTCGTTTCAACAGTCTGATCGCAAAGAAATCCATAGGCGCTCTGTCCAGTGACCTGACCTGTACGTCTTCGTATGGAATGGCATGAAGATTCGTTTCATTCTCTACCTGCTTGAGGTATGCAACAGTTGAACGGATATGCCGTAGAAACAGCTTGTGTTCTCTTGACTTTTGTCGCTTTTCCAGATGAGATCTTTATTGATTATGTTGCGTACTGCTGCATACCTAGGACACGTGGGTGACATTTATTGTGACTTTTGAGTATGTGGATTCTCACCTGTTACAAGATGCCGCACGTTGGTTATCACAGCTGTTGCACAACTTGTTGCAGGTCTCTTTATAGATGGTCCTGGTGCTTCAAGTTGACCCATATTCCTTTGTTTTTCAATGACATTAAGTACAAGGAGTACCCCATCTTAGAAAATGTAAACCCTCGATTTGAACACATCTTTATTACTTTAGTACATGAACATCTTTGCTTCAAAAAGAGCTGTTAAATGTTCTTCCCAAAAGCGATAAGTTCTTTGTAGCATCGCATTACCAACGTAACGCCAAACAATGTCAAAATGTAGTTCTAAAACATACTGTTCCATCGCAAGTTCATATCGGTTGTTATGTGACTTTCGGATTTGCATGTTTAAAATCGTTTGAATAAAATATACTCGACCTTCTGTATAAGGTTTCCATTACGTATATTCTATAAATAAGTCATTTATCTTTAATACATGCTTTCCCTTACTCATTTTAAGAATACGGACAAGTCATATGCGTTCAAATGTTTCTATTTAAGTAAATCCTTGTGGTATCCCAGACAATCCAATATGTAATTCGTTTGCTCATGCTATGATATAATACCACTTCCTTCCTAGAGCATTAATTAAATACTGTTGCACACGTATGTTAATACTACATTACTGTAACACTTTAAACCACGCATGTTTGCATGATTATATGCGTAGTGCATAAACGGACTTTAGTTCACATCGTTTGTTTGTTTGTTATGAATTTCGCGCAAAGCTACACGAGAGCTGTCTGCGCTAGCCGTCCCTAATTTAGCAGTGTAAGACTAGAGGGAAGGCAGCTAGTCATCATCACCCACTGCCAATTCTTGGGCTACTCTTTCATACACGAATAATGGGATTGACCGTCACATTATAACGCCCCCACGGCTGAAAGGGTGAGCATGGTTATTCTGACACGGATTCGAATCCGTGACCCGCAGATTGCAAGTCTAGTGCCATAACCACCTGGCCATGCCGGGCCAATTCACATCGAAAGAAGGATAAATACTGTTGTTTTTAAATGCCCTCCTTTTCTTTTGCCGTATCGGGTGAATTTTGTTTAGGAAAGCACGGGGCAAAAAGTTGGTCTCTTGGTTTTTTTTTATTTTGTTGACCAGTACAATATGTTACTTTATTTTCTGACCACGAAAAATTATTAACTTTAGGCGCAATGCATTAATCCGAACATCCTCGAATAACACTGCGAGTGTTTCTGGGTGATGATTCACAGCTGGGTCCAGGTAGTGAAACATCAAAAATAGCTAATATTAAGGGATCTTTATAAGTGACAATAAAATGTACTTACTTCTACTTATTCAACAGAGTAAACCCCCCTCTCCAAATTGGAATAATAGATAAAGAAACCGATTTAGTGTGAAATTGTAAAAAATCTCTTATTATTTATACTGCATGTTAAGGATGTAAAAAATGCAAATATATACAAATGGTGATTCACTTGTGTAACGTGTAATATGGGTGTTTTTGTGTGTGTTTTCCCAGGATTTAAGAATAAAGTGCAGGGCCGGCCCTTAGAGGAGTGCAGCAGGTGCGAGGCACCCGGACCCCCAAATCTCAATCAAATGGGGCCCTGTTTAGTTCATTTCACTTGTCATCAACTATCTCAACACAGGCTCGGTCAATTTGACCAACCACGTGACCTCTTTGTACTCGTTTAAAGTCTTTATAGTTTTGATACTACTAACTTTTAATATAGTATGTATATCTTCACGGCATTTGGCAAACTTTCAGTAAACATTATGTCTTTCACATATAAAAAAATTATATTTTTAGTGAAGTATTTTTAATAAACTAAAAAAAATTGTCCATGAATATATCGAGTATTTTTTTATTAGTCCGCGTACAAAGTGATTTTCATGTGAAGATTAAAAATATTACAAGAAGCGAAGGCATCTGTTGATGGGAACCCTAATTTTCCACCTAAGAGACTACACAGAAGAAAAAGACAGTATGATGAAATTTCTGACGACGAAATTCCTTGCAACCCAGAACAGCACTTCAGAGTTATATTCTTCAATTACACTAGTTGATAATATACAGATGCAAACTTCAAGAGCGACTTAGTATTATTCCCAAAATAATGGATCGCTTCAAATTCCTTCAGAGTTCAATAGAACAAAACAGCTTCGATGAAAACTTAGAGCAAGCAGTTATGGATTTTCAATTTTCATTCAAAGACATTGGGGCCCGGCATGGCCAGGTGGCTAGGGCGCTCGACTAGCAATCTGCGGGTCGCGGGTTCGAATCCCCGTCACACCAAACATTCTCGCCCTTTCAGCCGTGGGGGTGTTATAATGTGACAGTCAATCTCACTATTCGTTAGTAAAAGAGTAACCCAAGATTTGGCAGTGGGTGGTGATGACCAGCTGCCTTCCCTCTAGTCTTACACTGCTAAATTAGGGATGGCTAGCGCAGATAACCCTCGTGTAGCTTTGCGCGAAATTCAAAACAACCAACCAACTAACCAAAGACATTGGTTCTGAAATGATAGACGAATTAAAAATTATAAAAAAAAAAACACAAAAATTTTTAGAGAAGAGAACTATGCTGAAATGCAAATCATAAAGTTATTAGGATTTTTGGTTAATTGCGGATAAGAAGCAGTTTTTCCAAACGTTGGTGTAGCTCTCTGAGTTTACCTAACTTTGCCAGTTATAGTGGCTAGTGCTGAACGCTGTTTCAGTAAGCTGTAATTAATAAAATCATATTTGTGATCAACAATAAGTTATGACTGACTCAGTTCCTTGGCTGTTTGTCAATTTCGAAAACCTCATAGAAGATTGGACCAATGATAGAACAAGAAACTTTAATTTCACTTGAACTAGAATTTTGTAAGTACATTTTCTTTTTCGTTGTTATTATTGCATCTTCTTCCATTTTTTATGTTTGAAAACTGGGAAGGACATTACTAAAATTGAGTTTCAGATACATCATGAATGGTTATAATTTTTTGTCTCTGATCTCCCTCTCCCTCATATATAATTTCATGTATATTGTAGCAGGGGGAGCCCACCATTAATTCTTGCACCCTGGTTCTCTGTACTCTAGGACCGACCCTGAAAGGGTTATTAATCCCAAAGACTAATTTTTAGCTTGGCATGGTTTGGTGGCTAGGGAGCTCGACTCGCAATCTTTGGGTCGCGGGTTCGAATCCTATAAACTAAAATGCTCGCCCTTTCAGCCGTTGGGGCGTTATAATGTGATGGTCAATCATACTTTTCGTTGGTAAAAGAGTAGTCCTAGAGCTGTCTGTCCTCTAATCTATCACTTCTAAATCAGGGACAGTTAGTATAGATAGCACTTTAGTAGCTTTGCAGGAAATTCAACAAAGTAGACAAACAACCTTTAAATTTTGTATCATCTTGCTACTAATATGCTTGTAACGCTAATAATCGGGGTTTGTTACTCGTAGTGGGCACAGTACAATAGCTCATTGTGTAGATTTGTGCCTAACAACAAACAAAACAGAAAATAAAAACAAATCCTACTGACATAATAAAAAATATTTGTTATTATGCGTTATTGGTGAACAAAACTGGGAAATTGTTGACTGAAGCTTCTGGTGAACGTGATATTCGATATAAGCTGATTATATAAACTGATATAAACTAATCTTAGTGATTAGCGTAAGTTTTGTGTCATTTGAAAGCTGTGGTTAAGGACAGCTCATTTTGTATACAGTATCTTCAATCCTTTCTGGGTCCCCCAGTGGCACAGTGGTATGTCTGCGGACTTAAAACGCTAGAATCCGGGTTTCGATACCCGTGGTGGGCGGAGCAAAGATAGCCCATTGTGTAGCTTTGTGCTTAATTACAAACAAACAAAACACTCCTTTTTGGGTTATCGGACAGGCCCAGTATTGTAAGCAACTCTTATTTTATTTGTCATCAATTTGTTGTTTTTCTGTGTACCCTGACAGTAATTATCAAGGATCTCTTTTTCTTTTAGTTTACTTGTTGTCCGTTTTATTCGGGTGTACCACCAATTTTACGTTATTTAATCTTTTTTTTTTATATAAAACGCACTTCAAAATGGGGACAAGGAGCTCTCTCCTAATCCCTGTGTTGGATCCGCCAGTGTATGAGAGTAGTTTAATTTTAGAAGTTCATGGACAGCTTTGCTAAAGTATTGAAGTGAGTTATCTTATATTCTTTGCTCAGAAGTTTAATTTTTTATTGACAGAATTTATCTGTAGTGTGTTCTTTGTCCCCCTTTTTATCCTTATTTTGTATTTCTTAGCCTTGCTTTTGATTTTATATCTGTAATGCTTTGTTTTAGTTTGTAAATTTAGAGTCTGAATGGCTGCGACTGCTTTTTTCCCTAAGTAAATTATGTCATTTAACTAAATCCTGAAACGATGTTTTATTATTATTTTAATGTATGTCTTCCTTTACATATGCTTTAGTATACTAGTAATTCACCCTTTGTGCAATAGTAAAGGTTTGTTTTTATTATACATTATAACAGTAAAATTATTTAACATTTTATTCTAATCCCACGTCACTGGAGATAAATATTAGGGCTGATGACAAGCGATTTCACCATGACTGTGATAGAAAGAAGAACTAACAAGATTTTATCTGTATACATATGTGGGTATAATAATAAGAATAAATACATTTCAAATGATAATCAAACCCTGGTCCTCGACTTCAGATTTCAGCTGACGTAACCCACAATAAAAGCATGATAGCTCTAAACGTATAACGATTTGTAGTGACTATTAAGACATTCCTTGAACGCTAACGCATCTTATATCACAAAAACCAATAGGTGGGGCAAATAAGGTCTCACAAAGGCGATGATGTCATTTGTAGACATGGTTTAAGAGTGTTCAACCTACTTTATGTAATCATGACGCCATCGCAAAGCTTTGCACTATGGTATTGATGTAAATCTACTTTTAAGGAAATTAAAAAAAAAACACCGACGAACAAAAGAATTTCGAACATATGTGTTATCAATAAATAAAATAATATGGGAAGAATCCATAGGCCTCCATGTTTACGTCGTCTTTTGTCACGTAATAAGTTTTGTTAGCGCTTTTATTCAATTCACTGGACAAAAAGATTGTGCCAATCAATATTTATCAATTATAATAATATTAAATTATCATTAACTTCTTATCATAGCAAGCTTCCCACAGAGACTGAAACTACAAATTAACGAAGTAATTAATATAGCTATTTTAATATATTGTTCTTACAAACAATGACAAGAATACGTTGATTTATCAGTGGGGTACGTTCACTGTTAACGAGATTTTCAGCCGTAATCCTAAATTGTCAGTAAGTAAAGGTGATGGTTGTTACCACATCTTCCTGGACACCCGTGTACTTTAAACCTAACGTAGCTGCATTAAGCACAGGAAATACTTCATTAATGAAATATGCCCCGTTGTTTAGTATTTTAAATTCGTGAATGTGTTTGCGTGCTTGAACAACGTCACTACTTGTGACAAGCGCCACGTGGCCCTCACGGTGGTTAATTTACAGACCGTGTGGCAGGGTTTAAGTTCTACTATATGTAAGGTCCAAGTTGGAAAGTCCCAGCTTTCTCACTGATATGCATTTTTCTGATAAATATAGTTTGTTTGTTTTTACGTTGGTCAATAGTTAGCGTTATAAGAGTGATGGTCAAATCTCAGTATTCGATTAAAATAATTCAAGAGTTGACGGTGAGTGCTATTGATTAGTCGCCTTCCCTCTGGTACATCAGTTCAAAGTAGGGATGGTTAACGCAGATGGCTGTTGTGTAACTATTCGCAAATATCAGAAATAAATAAGCATTTTTATAAGGTTTTTTTTGTACAATTTTTGCGTTACTTATCTGTAAAAAATATATTCACGAAGTTGTTACTCTATTGTTATATAATTATGTTTTTCTATATATTTAGTGTGAAAATGTGCGTTCTGAAAGCCACAAAATATGTAAAAAGTTGGCGTTTTATAATCTGTTAAAATTTCAACAAAAACTGGTACTAGAGTGATAAAAATAGATATCGACAAGATGTGTTTGTTTATTTCGGATATTCGTACAAATCTAACAAGAGCTATCCGCGCTAGCTGTTCCTAAAGGGAGGGCAGCTGAGTAATAGAACCAATCGTCAACTCTAGAACTATTCTCATAGAATAATGGGATTTACTGTCGTTCTTATAACGCATCCACGGCCCTAACGTGCGAAGCGCGATATTGCGAAATAGGCACGAAGGTGAACCTTTGTATTTACAGTCCGGCATGTTAACAAAGTGTGCAAGAGATTCCGAGGCCGAGTACGACCAAGTGGTTAGCTTTCTGGAGAGTGGAGCCGAGGTTCCTTGGTTTCTGTCCCGTCACCGCCAAAAAAAGAGTGCAATGTAAGAATGACCAGCCCCTTCTCTGCTATATTTGTGTTTTAATATGATGGTATAGCTTGCTCCAGATGTAGCTAAGTTAGAAAGAAGTCTTACTCTATTGACCAGTCCCTTCTGTGTTTTGTTTATGTTTTAATATGATGGTATAGCTTGCTCCAGATGAGGTTATGTAAGAAAAAAGCCATGCTATGAGTGCAATGTAAGAATGATGGTCAAATCCCACAATTCAGTCTGAAAAAGTGCCCCAATAGTTGGTGATTACTAGCTGCCTTCCGTCTAGTCTATCACTTCGAAACTAGAGACGGCTAGCGAAGATGACTTTTATGAAACTATGCGCGAAATACAACAAAGAAACAAGATATCCCGTCTGGTAAACATCATAACTTTATACAAGTAAATTAATTCTAAGTCACTGATAATAACTGAAACATAAAAAGTGAGTAAATGCAAGATCAATAAAGTACTGTTTTAAATAACTGAACACTCTACAAAAAAAATAATTACTCCAAAAAAAAAGAGTGAGTACCATAAATTTATAAATATAACATTTATAATAGCATCTGGTAATGAAAGTGAAAAATAATGTGTTGAAATTCTTGAAAACTAGTACTAAAACGTTTTTTTTTCTTTGTATGGTTATCAAAAGCACGAAGTGAACACTTAAACGTGTATTTTTTTAAAACATTTGTATATAAAAATATATTTTTATCAAGCAGCCACGTGATCTCCAACTACAAGGACTGACAGTCACATAATTAGCTTGCGCGCTGGGTATTTCAGCGACAGTAGACATTTACCTCGAGCTTACTTGTCTTCTGTCACTTGGTTTTAAAAAGGAACAGGCTTTCTGGACTGTAGATGCATTTAATACCTGTTTGTGAAATGTGGGGGGCTGTGAGGATATGTTTATGTAGGAGATGGTTCACATCCGTCAAAAGGTACTTTGTTCATTAGACGAATGCACCGAGTCTTTTGTATTTTGTTTGTTTTACTCCCATGGTGTCAGTCTTGTTAGAAAACGTCAGTGCCAATTAAAGTGGAAATATGTTGACTCAACTTTGTTATAACTTGGAATAATTCAATACACGTTAGACTTCCCATTCGAAATGGGAACGGTTAAGGGTCTACTTTGTATCGTTTGGTCTGTCTGCCTCATTGCTAATTTCGTTTAACTTCGAAAGGAATCTGACCAAATATAATAAAGACGTATAAACCAGATTAAGACTTTTTTCAACTGTGCCGAAAATAAAAGATTGCATGTGTAATAATTTGTGTCTCCCGGTTACGTGGATTTCGACCAAAGTTCTTGAATAACGTGTGACTTTTCGGATTAGTTGAACTAGAATTTGTTATATGTTTGTCACACAGATTAATAATAAACAACACCTAAAACAGCTATTCGTAAAAACAACTAATGGACTTTCTTTGGTGGAAAAAGATATCAAACATAGACAAACTGATTGGTTTGAAGAATTTAGGTCAACTTCTTTGTTTATTACGGTTTGAATGCCTTGGGCAATGACTTGTAGGAGACAAAAGATGGATCTGAAATGCTATTTTTACATGTTTCTAATTTAGAATCCGAAATGGACAAATTAAGAGGACTATGTGGAAAACTTCTGAAGTTTACGTGATTTTTATCACAAGTGTCAAGTCTATTGACTTTTGTCTATGTTTGTACAATAAAAAACTTCTTTGTATTTTTTATTTGTTCAGTTATAAGCACATAGCTACATAATGTGTTGTGCTCATCGCGAGTATCGAAACCCAATTTTTAGCGCTATAAACTCTCAGACTTACCGCTGACTCACCGGTTCTTTTATTAATATTTATTTGATTCAAAAAGACAAAAACTAGAAACGCCTAAGTCGAATAATAATCTATATCCCCAAACAATATTAGTCTAGACATTTTATTTGAAGTGGTACACTTAAGCCTAACGTGTGGATGCAACCAATGAGGAAAAATTCATGAACTATCAGTTTTGAAATTCAATTTCCTCTATTAAAAACATTCGCAAACCACATTATTTAATTTCTGTAGTGTATATTGGTGTATAGAAAACATTTTAATACTATAAATAAACGACCTTTTAACACCATATTGTTTTTTTTTCTTAATTATACATTCAACTTTTCGCTTTACAGCTTCTTCAGAAGCGTTCCACTAAAACACAAACCGTAACTAACAGTACAAAGCTTCAAATGGTATGAATAATGCAAACTAGATTAACCTTTTGGCATTAGTCATTCTAACTAATTCTATCCTATTAATTTCCATAAGAAAAGTGCTACTGAAACGTATATGAAAGCTTGGGCTCATTCAGAATGGATTAAATTTACGTTAACCTTGAGTTTCCTGTGATCAATGTCACATATGTAGATCTGCGATGTATTATAATATCATACTTGAGTTTCCTGTGATCAAGGTTACATAGGTCTGCGATGTACTATAATATCATATAGTTTTACTGTTCTGCTACAGGTATTGAAGAAAAAGGTCATTATTTAACGTGTTGTTTCTAAACATGAAGATTTAATGCGAGGTTAAAAGACTTAAGTAAAAAATATTTTTAAAAACCCGTACTTTACTGACCAGCCCCTTCTCTGCTATATTTGTGTTTTAATATGATGGTATAGCTTGCTCCAGATGTAGCTAAGTTAGAAAGAAGTCTTACTCTATTGACCAGTCCCTTCTGTGTTTTGTTTATGTTTTAATATGATGGTATAGCTTGCTCCAGATGAGGTTATGTAAGAAAAAAGCCATGCTCTACTAATAAGTCGCTTCTACGTTTTGTTTATGTTTTAATTTCAAGGTATAACTTACTCCAAACGAGGCTGTGTAAGAAAGAAACCGTAGGTACATTTTCTGTTTTATGTGTGTGTCATTTGTTATGGTATAATTTGGCCTAGATGTAACTAAAAATAAAACAAAAAACAAACAAGGCTGTGCTTTACTGGCTAGTACATTTGCTGTTTCGGTTACGTTCTTATGTGATGGTTTAAGTTGGTTCAGATGAAGTTACATAAAACGTAGGCCGTGCTATATTGGTTAGAACCTCCTCTTAGCCTGATAGAGATAAAAGACATGTTCTATTGTGGTGTTTGTTTTTGTTTATGACCTTCATTCGGATATTAGTAAAAAATACTTCCAATCACACTCATTTGTAAAATATTCGTATCAAAGAACTGGAAATGACTATGCTCACAGAAACTAACGGATCCCTGTTACAGTTCTTCTGAACGTCCTTCAAAGCGATTAATGTGATTTTTTTTCTTTAAAATATTACACTTGCTCTGCTATGTGTTTGTTTCATCTTTATTCCAGGAATGTGCTTTTCTAGAATTGGTGTACATGTTTCAGTGGTTATGATTGTGGATAACTTAAATGAGCAAATTCATATATGTAATTTGTTAATAACAACTCTACCTACTATCTTTTTAATCCTATTTAAAAACAGGAAATTTCTGGTATTCTGTATAACTTCTGTGTTTTTTTATCAGTAACATGGCCCCTCGTACACCATGAACTTGAGAAATACAATCCACGTGGCGTGTCCCAACACTTAGGGCTCTTGATTGATAAGTTTCATAGTCACTGTAATGCCACGTGCAGGAAGTCAGGGAGAACGCCGTGTGATGTAAATATACATAAAAGGAAAATGAGTGCCATATGTATATAAGAATAGTCAACAGGATTCGGGCGAGACAAAACCGCAGTTATTAGTTTTTAGAACATGCACCATTTAATTACGTGTAAGTCACTGTTGTCTTCTCATAAACGAAAAATTCCCTAATTTGTTTAAACCAGTTGCTCATGACATTTGACCTCGTATTCTACAAAATTAATTATGGTTAATAAATTAGTCCCAATTTTTGTTGAAAGATACAGTGTCGCGTTCCGAACCCCCTCCCCCCCCAAAAAAAACAGACCAAATCCTGTAATACTCGCTGTACGTATAGGCAGGTTCCCTGTAAAAATACTTGAAATCCTGTTTTTCTGCCATTCAGAAGAAATACTCCTACGCCACTATTTAGTCTCTTCACACAAGTCATGATTTATTATGCTTGGTTGTACGTAAACAAACTTATTATATCAACTCAAACATTTTTGTCACGTTTGAGTCGAAGACATCTGAGAAACTCCCCTGTGTTCTTGCCTGATAAACAATCTTTATTTCTGATAAGAGTTAATCTAAGGACTTCTGCTGTCCCACCTTCTTCATGAGCAATTCTTACCTCTGAATCAAAAGCTCTAGCGAGTTTCCGGCTCGGATTATGCTATCTTGCGCTTCTTTATGGCGCATGTTCTCCGTGGCTTGGCCCTGGATCTTGAGGACGCCATCACCAGTCTGCAATCCAGCATTCTCCGCCAAACTTCCCGGATTCACCTAGTTCAGAAGCCGGCCACAGAAAGGGTGGAAATCCACAAAGAAAGCCATAGAAGAGAGAGAGAGAGAAAAAAAAATTGTGTTAAAAATAGTTGACTACTCTACAGCAGAGCGTCGTGTAAAACAACCCGAAAATAAAAGACAAACAATAGAGACTCGCGAAACCGAATATCGGAACAGAGATTATCGTGCCAAATATGGTGCATCATGGTTCACTGTATTGATTACAACAAACAGAAACTTTTAGAATAAGCTTGTTCATGAACTATTCTCTGGAACTTAGCCCTTAAGAGAAATCGCTCAGACAACTGTTCACAGCAGAAAGTTACGAACACTATGCTTAAATCACAAGCATAGTGAAATAAAATATATATATTAGAAACATCTACTACGTACAATTGATAGGAATTTATTTCAAGGTTTATAAAAATTGTCTTTTTCCTGTTATGTACTTAATAAATTAGTTTACAACTGTGGCACGTGGACTCAAAACATTATAAAAAAAATAATTAAATAACGTTATAAATTTTATTTTTTTCATCTTTAAATTTTCAACAGATGGCAGCATTAAATTTATTCTTATTTACGGATATACATTTCCGTTTACTGAAAGCTTGCCAAATTTCGTGAAGATACATAAATTCCGTCGAATTGTATCAATACAGTCATATCACGGCTTTACGATACGATACTCGTATCTTATCACTGTTTCGCTACACCTTCAGAAATAAACTTTGTTGTTTCATGAAGTTATATCAATCCTGTAAAATCTGACAGTTTCGAACAGAGGTAACGCTTCCATTAAAATCACGTCACCTAATAATGTTAGATAAATCTAACGAAACATCCTGTTTTCAAACGTTTTAAAACATATTTACTTGTGTGTACACATCTAAAAACATTTCATATATTGATAAGTTTCCTATAATTTATTAAAGACAGCGATATTGGCTATCTTCATGAAAATAATTTTCAATTTTTGTTTGTTTGTTTTTGAATTTCGCGCAAAGCTACACGAGGGCTACTCTTTTACCAACGAATAGTGGGATTGACCGTCACACTATAACGCCCCCCACGGCTGAAAGTCTATTTCTGTTGTATTTCAGTTAGACTCTTAAATATTTTTGAAGGATTGGAAACAGAAATACCTAAAAAATGCTTGCGGAAAGTTTGACCAGAAACTTGTGAGATGAATACAAAAGCAAAGTGGAAGAGAAAACGTGGTTCTTATTTCTTAATACAGATCTATATGTATCACCCATGTTATGAGCAGGCATTAATAGCTACATGTAAAGTGTTAAGAGCTTTGTAAAGGCTCAAATGAACGAGTTGGCGCAACACTGCATGAAACGAAAAACAAAACATTTAACAAAATCAAGAACACGTCCTGTTCACTAACAACTTTGCGCTTGCTAATCTAGACCTTGGTTCGACGACTTCAGACCTTCAAGTTTGACGTGTAGTTTGTCTCGGATTAATATAATTTAAAATTACTTTCCTACACTCCACATATCTAAGACGCATTTTTCAACAGCTATTCAGATAATAACACAAGCACGAGTGGTTGCTCTGAACTTTACATATTATGTTATTTTCACTACTTTCGTATAGTCGATATTTTAGAGCTCACAAAATGATTCCTCCTGTGAAGTTCAGTATTGGTCATCTAAGGCGCTTTAATCTCGCTCGAAATTTCACATGTAAAACCCATATTGTTTGTAAAGAACTACATTTCACAATATTCTTTACGAACCGTGAATCCCTGACATCAAACTTAGTCATTAAGATGACATATATTTTACAGTATATTTACAAATGAAACATCTATTTCAGGAGACATGATGCGTGTATATAAAGCTGATAATATAAACGCTTATGAAATGGATGAAAATAAAATACAAAGTGGCAAATAAAAAACCTTACTAATTTTCGATATGTCTTTGCATATATACATCATTTAAGCGTAGCAAATAGTGTGGCGTCGCTCATAAAATTTTAACAGTTGTAAAACCGTTTGCCTTTATAAATGAAAATATTTGATACTCGCCGCCAGAAGATAATGATGCACAGGTATATAGTATTCACTGTTCTCACTGAACACCTGTATTGGGGCGCAGCCTCAAGTGAAGTGTTGGAATTTGTTTGCATGCCCTAAGGTAACGTTATTCACACTTTCCGCCTATTTTCTTTATTTATTTTCCTCACCACTACTCAAAATAGATTAGTTTTGTTAGGTTGGGTTTTGCCAACAAGTCAAGAACAGAACGGCCACGGACTTACTTGTCACGTGAATTGAATATCGTACCCTACAGAAATGTTGAATTTGTTGAGTCAAATATTTAAGTTGCAACCACACGAAAAGAAAGGCATTCCTAACGGTAAGAAATCAAACAAAGAAATACAACTAAAACGTGGTACAATTATATTTAAAAAAATTTCAATTATTAAACAAGTTAGCAAGAAAATAAAATAGGTGAACGTTTCCGAAGAAGTTGCTGTGTTTTCAGCTCTCTTCAATAAACACATCTTCCTAAACATGTGAAGAATATTTCAAGAATTAATATATTTTGTGACATGTTAACATGATGTTGAATTTTTATTTAACAAAAGTTGCTAGATTAGCGACATTCTTCAAAAGTTGGTAATAAAGCTGAATATATATATTCATGAGACAATAGAGTCCCTGATTTATGTAGTTTAGGAAGAATCATAGAATCTAGGATAATGTGCTGAAGCTAAGATAAATACTTTTGTTGTTTACTTCACCTACACTTACAGATGATTCTAAATGGTGCAGCAGTTCAGTTGTTAGTCTTTGAAGTTTCTTCCAGATTTTTACGTTAAATCCGTTCACCTGACAAATAATTTTATGTTCTAGTTGTCTTTGTTGCTATTGTTTTTTCTTTACTTTTTATTATTTGTGATCTATAAAAGCTATATGTTCACAGACTACCTGTCCATAGTTGTACTTGATGATCTATAATATTGTTCCTACTATCGATATGATCACATTAGGTAGTATAATTGCAGGCATTTCTGTAAGACTAATTTTTCTTCTTCGAACATACCGTTGTGCCAGTATTTAAGTTTTATTAAGAATGATATCAGTTACGTTTTGACGTTAATAAATGCTTCCTCTTCTAATATGCTTGTACAATAAAGCACAGTTCCTACTATCGATATGATCACAGTAGGTAGTATATTTTGCAGGCATTTCTGTAAGACTAATTTTTCTTCTTCGAAAATACCGTTGTGCCAGTATTTAAGTTTTATTAAGAATGATATCAGTTACGTTTTGACGTTAATAAATGCTTCCTCTTCTAATATGCTTGTACGATAAAGCACAGTTCAACTGTCTTTATTATTTGTTCATAGGTGGTGCAAGTTCATCTTAATTGTCATGTTTTAAACTCTAAAAACTTATTTGATGTTCATCTCAATATTGGTCTGGTGTGTCCTAGTAGTTAGCGTGCCCAGACTGTGAATTTCAAGGAATCGTGATTTGCAACTCATTATGGCAGAAACGTACTTCGCTCGTGAAGACATGGGTGCACTATAAGAGTGGGGGTTAAAGGTCAATTCCGACTACTCAGTCAGACGAGAGCATGGTCTAATGAAAATCAGAAAGGTTAGTTTTAGAATCTATTTAAAATAATTTATCCACGTGTTTGACTAACAAAAAAAATAAAATAATAAATATCTTATCTTTAAGCGACACAACTACTTAATATGTTAGATTACACTACAGTTCATTAGATATTTCTGAATATTGTTGTAATTACTATCATATGTTAATACATAAGTTATTTTTTTATACTGTACGTCAAGTAATTTCACTGCGCTTGCTCAGGCTTACTAACTACACTTCATTTCTGATATATTTTGTGAAAAATAGTTTTCCTGTTTTATTAGTAGTTATTTTGATGTTTCAGTTTTAGACTCTAAAAACCTTTTTGATATTCATCTCAGTATTGGTCTGGTGTGTTCTAGTAGTTAGCGTGCCCAGACTGTAAATTCAAGAAATCGTGATTTGGAACTCGTTCTGGCAGAAACGTACTCCGCTCGTGAAGACATGGGTGCTCTATAAGAGTGGGGGTTAAAGGTCAATTCCGACTACTCAGTCAGACGAAAGCATCCCAAGAGTTGGGGATGGATGTTGATGGCTAGCTGTCTTCCTTCTAGCCTATCAGTTCAAAATTGTGGAAAAATATGCGCAGATAGCCCTCATGGAGCTTCGAGCGAAACTCTTAAATATACAAACAACAAACAATCATCTCACTGTCGTATGCTATATCTTTAACACAAACTAGATATATAGCAATACACGAAACATATTTGCCACAAACGATTAAAATGAGAGGCAATTTCAGTTTTTTCTTTTTTTTCTTTGCATCAAGTAATTTGAACCACTTTGATATTTTTACTGAAAAGGGGTAGGAAGACCTAGTAGATAGTTCCGGTGGTATAAATACGTCAAGCACAAACTTGTACTTGCACTATAATGTAAATGTTTATACGTTTTTGGAGCAAGTTATTCAGTGTACCAATTCCAAAGTTGCCTCCCTTTTCAATTTAACTGGAAAACTAATTTTTAAAAGAAAAAAAATCTCCTATAATTTTAAAATGTCGCTGTCCTTTTATCGTATGCTTTGTTTCTAGTGCAGACGTTAAAGTCTCCACAAAAACACTTTTCTATGAATTTGTATAACTTACGTTGTGATATTGCATTGAGGATATTACAAATAATAGACTATTCATCAAAGTAACTGCCTACGTGCAGAAATACAGTTATAATCTTCGGCTACTTTTCTGTCTTTAATTAGAGAATTAAATCAGCTGGCATTGCGGAAATAGATTATATGCGATTGAAAGTAGGATAAAATGAAACACTCTCCACTTGGGAAAATCCATGCACTCATACTATGAAAGAAGCATTATTGAATTAGATTCTGCAAGAGTGTATGTACCTGACCTTGTTCGACATCTCGGATCCTGGTTAGTAATCGTAACAGAAACAAAACACACACCACCAACTTGGCATGTTTACAGTTCGGTGCTGTTTCTTGGCGAATTCGTTTTCTCCCAAACATGCGATATCTCAATGGTATGAAATATAACGGAAATATTATATATCTTCCTCGTTTGACTGAAAAACGAGAGCTATATTTTATTTGCAAGGTTTCTGTACATTACGAACTGCATTTAATAACAAATTGAAAAACAAAAACAGCTAAAGCTAAGGAAATGTCAGATTTTGATGATTTATCAGAGTCAGGAGGATTAACAGACCTCCTTCAGCACTTGATAAAAATTATAATTATTGAGAAAATTATCAACACCACTCGAAATTCATACACTATATCTTATTATAAAGTTCCATCACATTTTACGAAATTGTACTTAATTCTTTTGGAAAACAAGAGTAACTGAAATACTCAAAAACTGTCAGAAAAGTTATTATATTGTTTCGGAAATATAAAAGCTGCTTTGTTTTGAAGAAATGCTTTGTTTTCCCGCGAACAGTAATAAACGGGTCAAGTCTCTGAGTATTTGTCGATGGAAGTCAAAATATGCATTCAGTTTTTCACGATAGTTAAAGACATCTGAGTTTTCTCAATTTCAGCGTTGTGTAAACTATAAACATATGTAACACAAGTAGACAACAATCAGAAGCATCAAATAATGTAGAAAAAAGTTACAACATGAAGTAAGGTTACTTCGAGCAGAAAATGTTTCGCATGTTGTGAAAGAACAAATTTTGCCTGGCTGCGGGAATCTTAAAAACAGCTTACTACACCTACGTATCTTACCTGAAACTGGTCTTTAGCTAATCTAAAGAACAACAAATGTGGTGCTTAGTTTATTTATATAGTTCAAAAATGTCAGTTATTTAAACGATATTAAATTAACAAACTGACAGAAACGGTTATATTCTTTTCCAACTAACTTGCATAATATTAAAAGTCCAAAGGAATATATATATATATATATACTATACATATACTAGCAGAGACTTGAGAAACGTTTCCATCCTCTTCTTTTTTATCCCACTTCTGACACCAATTTGTTACGTATCTGCTTGTTTGATAATTTCCCGTAAAAATTCTTCCCGAAGAACTTCAGCGATACAAGTCCTTTCTTAAATAAAACTAGTTTATTCTTCCTCAATACAACTTTGTAATGCACTTAATATCCACAGTCACTTTAACTTAAACACACGCTATAATTCACAACGATTTACGCACTTTACTTACGGCTTGACTCGATTATCTGTCTCCCTATCTCTCTGTCTGCTATCCAATTAATTATCTCGCTTTATTTTCCGCGCTTATATACAAGAATAGAGGGCGTCTAGAATGCATTCGCCTCTTCATGAACCTTCTAGACACTTATCACGTGTTACCAACGTCACGTGACCTCCGCTGTCGTAACACTATATATACTATATATATACTAGCAGAGACCCCCAAAACGTTTGCTGTCAGATTTATTTCTTTATTGCAACAGTATTTCTTTAAATACAAGATTTGTAGAACAATACAAACGAAATGTAATGGTAGACACCAAAATGTGTAAGTCCACTTGTATTTAGGTGGTACTTTATAAAATCTTAACTACCGTTAGGTCTAAGTTCGATAAAGAGTCGAATTAACACTGTACCGTGTACATTTTTCACATTAGCTTAGTTATGACTAAACTATAATGTACTTAATACTATCGATAAATAAACTGATAATGTTATTCTAGAACCTAACGTCAGACCTTTTTGAAAACTTCAAGCTTTTAATGATATTGTACTTAATGGTTAATAAGGAATATTTACATCCACTATTTGTTTTTGTTATTCCTTCATTCACAGAGCAGTTGTAGACGCTTGCACAGTTTTTCTGGGTAAAATTCTTACTGAGCATGCCTATAAGGCGTCGTGACAGTAAAATTATAGTATGACAAGATATCGGTTTCTGCGATTAGAATTATTTTGTATTATTCTAGAAATCCCGTATTTAAAGCAGTAATTTTGCAATAAAGACACAAATGTTTAGCAGGTCTCCGATAGTTTATTACAATAATGCATAGTTTTGCCTCTCAAGATAATGCACGCGCACCTTACTATTTAAATACGCATGCGCACACGAATCATATCCATAACAGACATACGAACAAGCGTATTATTAGGTTGTCAAGAGATTAATGTCGCTTTTCTTTAGATGAAATAAACCCGAACAACTTATATATCAAAACAAAACTTTTATTAAATGAAATAGTCTCCATTCTTATCGATGATGCTTTTCCATCTTACAATCAGGTTGTTAATGCCCTGATATAAGAAATCATGCCAATGTCCTCTTCAACACCTTCCACATTTGCATACGTTTTCCCATTAAGATGGTGTTACAGCGAACGAAAAAGATGGTAATCTGATGGTTCCATATCTGGAGAATATGGTGGGTGGGGGAGAACTTCTCAACCCAACTCCATAATTTTGTGTTGCGTCAAAGTGCCACATGTTGGACGTGCATTGTCATTGAGAATAAGAACACCTTTCCGATTGACGAGTGAAGGGTGTTTCTGATGAAGAGCTTGATTTAAACGTTCCAGTTGCTAACTATAGATTTCTGCATTGACAGTTCGCTGTGAACTGAGGAGTTCGAAATGAATTACTCCTTTGATTTCCCACCAAATGCGTCCAGGTTTTTGGGTCGGAAGTTGTTTTGTCTAGAACTGAGCCATTGTTTTTGGCGTTTAATATTCGCATAGAGATTCCATTTTTCATCACCAGTGACAATTCTGTCCAAAAATGGTTCACGCGCATTACGCGCCAGAAGAGACGAAGCAACGTTCACACGTTGGAAACGATGATCATCGGAGAGTTCGTGAGGCATTCAAACACCTTCCTTGTGATGTTTTTCCATATTCCTTAGATGTTTACGTATTGTTTCATGAGAAACATACAATTTCAGGGCCATTTCACGAGTGTTTTGCCTTGGGTTAGACTCAACAAGCGTCTTCAGAGCATCAATATCAATCCCAACATGTCGGCCCCCTTCCATCACAGTTTTTAAGACTAAAGTCACCTGAACGAAATTTGCTGAACCATCGTTGACACTTACGAACGTTGAATACATTTCCATAAACTTCTTTGATATTCTTTGTGGCTACAGAGGCGTTATTTTCCTTCTTGTATTCAAACAGTATTACATGTCGAACGTTGGTTCGTTTAACTAGTATACGTGATGTACGTTTGTTGGGGGTGGTTAATGAAAGTG
>NW_013665611.1:2268279-2286516 GCF_000517525.1 Limulus polyphemus
ACAAAAATATTATAAAATGTAAATGCAGTGTGGTGCATTTAAAGTAATTAAAACAATTAAATGACCTGCCTAGACTACTTACGTAGGAGGTTAGCTACGTAGAGCTCTGAACGAATCCGATGGTCGTGTGGGGCGTCCCATTGACTACGAGGTTAAACCTAAGTGAATTAAACCTATTCCACAACATGTGATGCCCACAAAACACCTCTAGTATAAAAGACACTATAAGCTTAATATCCTGATAAAAAGTGACCAACTGAGCGACTTATCTAGTAAGAGACTTCAGATCTAGCGAAGTTTTCAAAACTTGGGAAACGGGGCAAATATTAAAACTCAATAAGTGACGGTACTGTAGAATTATACACGAACTTCTCTCTGTGTTAAAAGTCTGTGTATAATTCTACATATTAACTTACCTACGTTATGAATTTTGAACAACAAGTGACGGTATTGGTACATTAAGTGCTTCTAAACAAAGGAAAAAATTCACACGCAAAACTTTAACACATAAGCACTGATGTCCGAGTTGGGGCTCTGAGGGATGATAGATTCATTTCCCAAATACCCTTTCCTTTGCAATGCACAGTACTGTCTAAACTAGTGTTTCTCAAACGGTGGGTGACGCAAGCAAGTTTCTAGAGGGGTCATGAGCTGTCTGCACTGAGTCAACATTTTATTTTGAGTCCTCGAAGTGTCTAAGAGGTGCACCTATCGCCTTTGTTATGAACTATGACGATCTGCGCCAAGAATCACCAATAATTGTTTTCAATTCTTGTAGAGGTAATGGGGGTCGCGACGACCAAAGGCCTGTACGCGGGGTTTGTCTGGTCAATCCGGCTGAAAAATATTAACCTACACCCACCCTTCCCTTACGCATATAATGACGTCATCCTTATTTCCCGATTCCCAATTTCATTTTTGCATAGTTTAATGAAGTTTAAAAAGCTTCCCACGCTCTCACACACTTTCAATTATACAGTAGAGGTAGAAATGGTTTATGAGAACGAAGTAATGCTCTCATCAAATTAAACTTTCTTTTGAAAACATTTCAGCACGAGCTAACATATGGCTGTAGTCTACGATATTATATAGAAGTTTAGTTGCAAGATAACGCATATGACTCAGAGAGTCATGCCATATGTAAGTGGTATACACACCTTTGGTCGATTAGACAGCATAAAAACCGCGAAAAAAAATATATTATTCTCCACGTACAAAATTAGGTACTTCCTGCGAGATAACAGGCGACGGATATATATCAGATGTTTTACGACACTCCCGAGCTAAAACAAATATATCTTAACACTTACACTTATATGTATATACACGCAAACTTAAACACACACACACACACATATTTATATATGCGTTGATTTTCCTTCCATAGTTCAGCAACATTCATATATGTATGTGGTATTTGTTTAATTTTTCCCGGTTCTCTCGGCTCGAACCCGAGATCTCTCGCACACTATCTCTGCTAATTGAGGAAAACGGTTAACCCCTAGCAACTGCTATAGTAAGGAACTATCTTAACAACTCAGTGATATAGTAGCCCAGTGACTAGCGTGCCGGACTATGGATCTGAGGTTCAGTTGTTTGAGTCTCACTACTGCCATGATATAAAAAAACAAATAAATTACGCTCCCTGCTTTGAAGCCGTGGTCGAGTTTTAAGAGTGACGGTCAAATCCCACTATTCTGTCTAACAAAAGTAGCCCAAGAGTTGGCGGTGAGCGATGTTAACTAGTTGCCTTCTCTTTAGTCTATCACTTCAAATATAATGGGAGCCAGGATATCTTTGCCTCCCCCAAGCTAATGCCATTTATTAATATAATTTTAGATTTGCCCCAAATGATATGTCGTTGATCATAAAAATAGAGAAAATGATAATAATAACAACATAAAAATAGATAAAATTATAATGATAAAATTAATAATAGCAATAAAATGTTAAAGGGGCCAAGCGTTGTACCTATTAATGGAAGAGCGTCTGGACTGAATTAAAAGTGATTCCTTATATTTTCTGGCGAGGATACTTTCACAAGTTTCTAAAATTTTGATTGTATATAGTGTCTCATTGATTGTGCCGTGTTCTTTTAAATAATGTTCAGCGGTAGCTTCTTTGTTGTCAAGATTTCCAGTGGCACGAATGTATTCATTGAAACGATCGTGTATTGGACAATTGGGTTCACCTACATATGTGGCCAAACACTGTGTACATATAAGTTCATAGACAGTGTTTTTAAGTGTGCAGGACTTCTCTAAGCCATTCGTATTTGCAAAACACTTATTGGATTTACATATATTGTCTATATTAAAGGCTGAACGAGTGAGTATATCCTTCAGTTTTCTACCAGATTTTGTATGATTTTGATATTCAAACCAGATCTTGTAATCACTTGACGAAGGCGAGTAGTTAAAGGTTCATCCACGAAGGGCATAATCCATGAAACAGTGTCTTGATGTGATAGCTTCTTTATTTGATGTCGTTAGTTAATATCTTATGAGTCAAAGCGGTGGAATGTCTTAGTAATGCAACCGTACGGGTAGCCAATAATGCAAATACAGAGTAATAATTACATGTGTTTTTACGTGTGTAATATTTAAACATGTAGTTTTTACACTAGTTGTGATAGCCACCCCTAAGGGCGTGTTTTAAAACACACTATTATTTTTAATTCTTTATTTTTAATACATTCGTAATCTATCTATCAAACTCATCAACTATAATTACATGTGAAGTTTAGTATAGATATCAACTATATTAATTTACAAATTTCACTTTCACATAAAGTTCTAGTTATGAAACTAAAATAATAATACAAATGTGAACTTATTTCCTTAAACTGAAAGGAAAAATACGTATTATTCAATTGAATTTTGTTGTAAAATACAAAAATCGTTAATTGTAATCTTTACGAAGTCTGTGAATTATGAAAAACACTATACTATATGCGAACTTACACACCCTCAAACGATTACCACTATAAAAGATGAATATTATATTATCAGTGGAGAGTATTGTACGTGAATTTGTGTATGTTCAAATAACTTCCACAGTAAAAGGTAAAAGCTATCTTTTCAGTCAATTTATCTGAATTACCGACATAATATCTTAAGTTATATTTAATTTGTCTTTTTTTTTCAAATAAAATCATGGATTTTGTAAAGAAGAAAAAAAAGGAACTCTATGTCATACATGTTTTCTAAACGAACATAACTTTAAAAACATTCAGACAGCATTATCTGAGATTTTTAGATAACTGTGTGGATAAAACAATGTATTTCCAAGCAGAAAATAGATTATACGTGTAGTTGACTTATATCCGTTTAGACTGTATACAAGATAGGGCCAACAAAAGCTCGCATCTCAAGAATATAACTGAATTGAATCCTGCTGACTCTGGCAAGTTCCAAAAAAAGGTATGTGCGTTCCAGAAAGGAGCCCCCTTCACCGAGTCTCCCCAACAACGAAGCATCCGTGCAACAGTACAACGCCTGATTATACACACTAAGCAATCATACTTAAGATGCTCTTGCCTGGCAGTTTTAGACTGTTTGCATCAAATAGACTTGCATTATTTTTTGTTGGTTCCAAGAACGCAAACCAGCTTTGAAAGAAATAATAGCATGAACAATAAGCATTTTGAAATTAAAGGTTGTTGTTAAGCACAAAGTTACACAATGAGCAATCTGTCTTTTGCCCATCGAGGATATATATAAACCCGATTTTTAACTTTATAAGCCCTTGGAATTACCGCTGAGTTAGAGGAGAGCAGTTGGTAAGATAATGAGTTTCCTGCTGTCCAATGAGGAAATAGACGAGATACAACTTTATGTTTTGGTGGGAAATCTTAAACTGTGTTTTGTATTTGTAGTTTGTACTTATGAAAAAGCTACCAAGGCTGTCTGCCCCCGTCACCTAATTTTGAACTATTGACCAGAGGGAAGAAAACCAGTCAACAGCATCCTACCACCCGCCATACACATTAATGAACTGACTGTCACTCTTATAACACACTCACAGCCTGAAGTGCTGGGAATATTTTGTAGTAACGCATGGATTCTAATCAGGTTCGCCAGCTCTACCACAGGGCCAAATAGCGCCTCACAATAGGGAATGAAAAATTCTACGGATACTGCTTCATTAAATGTTTATAGATATAATAAAAACATTTGGGAAATTTTCTATCACTTCTCTTCAAATGCAAAAATGACTGTGAAATTTCTATAAGCAAACTGTGAATGGAAATAAATAGTTTTATTTAGATTTGTTACTTTGTTAATTATAACATGTCTCTCTATTTATTGCATTTTAAGGTCATTGGTCTGACAAATAATTTGAAAAGCGTAGCACAGAGCGTATGAAAGTTTCAGTGATATGTGATTTTATATGAAGCTCTATCTAGGTTCTAATAATGAAAACATACACAATAGTTTTCTATTGGAAAGTAATCTAATAGGATAATATATAAAGCTTTTCCACGATGCTAGCTGTGTGTTGACATATCTTAAAGCAATTAATGTGTACATTAATAAGCTAAATTGTTTATCAATAAGATACACTTCTGTTCTCAAGGTTTTTTTACAAAAATGCTAAATTCCAGAGTCGTGTATCTTAAAGCAATTAATGTGTACATTAATAAACTAAATTCTTTATCAATAAGATACACTTCTGTTCTCAAGGTTTTTTTACAAAAATGTTAAATTCCAGAGTCGTGTAAATAACCTTCTAATAACGATAACTCAGTCACAAATATTGTAATCTATTTCTGTGCTTAAACTTAACTTAAAGTTGATAAATACAAAGAAAATAATACGTTATTCACTATGATTAATAGTTTATCTGTCTTTTACTACAAACTGTGACCAATTTGAGGTACTTTCATGCTGAAAGTTTCGATAATTCCGTCACTAGATGACGCCACCTTTTATCACAGAATACAAGATTAAAAAGTTTCTCTTCAAAAGCGTGGATTTGATTACGCTGACTACAACACTCTACTATAAATGTTTTCTTGTAGTTTTATTTTTAAGTCTGCTGAGGAGAGAAGTGCAAAAATAGCAGTGAAATAAATAGAAACCGTAAAGAAGAACTAGTAATAAGATATAAATGACTAAAACAAACTGAAATCAAACTTCTACACCAAATGAAAATATAAAAATGAAACATACAATATTTTACAGTATTTTTGGTGAAGTTCTCAAGTTTTACTTTTCAGTTATTATTTATTGAGTTCACAAGTTTTTTTATATATAGTCCAGATGTTCTACTTTTAAGTTATTGTTCATTGAGTACACAAGTTTTTTTTAAAGTCCAAATGTTTTACTTTTAAGTTATTGTTTATTGAGTACACAAGTTTTTTTTTAAAGTCCAAATGTTTTACTTTTAAGTTATTGTTTATTGAGTACACAAGTTTTTTTTTATATAAAGTCCAAATGTTTTACTTTTAAGTTATTGTTTATTGAGTACACAAGTTTTTTTTTATATAAAGTCCAAATGTTTTACTTTTAAGTTATTATTTATTGAGTTCACAAATTTTTGCTCTTAACTTATTTTATGGGGATCAAAAATTTGACTCACTTTTTGAATGGAAAGTGGTAAACTAAAATCCTTTCCTCCTTGTAAACGAAAACCCCACGGTGTGTTTTCTCCCCTTAACAGTTTGATAGTCAACATTTGAGAAGTCATCTCGAAAGGCCTCGGGATCAAGCGGTTGAAGCGTTATCGTAACCAACCTTTAAACTCACTGACAGAACTTTAACTTCGAATCAGCGGAAAAGCTCTCACTGTAACTCCCGGTTATCGGCGCTCTTGACACCCAGTCTGGCTCCGTTGAAGAAAGGCACACCTCCTGAAGCAGATGATTTATTCTACTATGCTTATAGTCTGGTAACCAGAGTTCCGTGTGCAAAGTTGTGGGAACAGTTTGTTAGCAGGAAGACCCCCCCCCATCTGTTGCTTCATGACGTCATAACTTCTAGTGTAAATAAGGTGAAGTCGCTTAGCAGCATTTGGACGTCAGAGATAAGAGGTGAAATCATTCAAAATCAACATCGTCAATGTTAAATTACGTTGATGTAGGTGTATCACTTTTCTGGACGATAGAAGAATTATAAACGTTTCTTGTTAATCACAAAAAGAAATATATGCACTTTCTTTAAAGGTATTTCTCAATTTTCAAATGCCTTACTAAGTAGACGGGAATCAACTGCTACAAGGATACTGTTTTGACCTTTATCTTGTCTTTCCTTATTTTTTTATTTAGATAACACTGTGATTTTGCTTTCATCTCTTATTTAGGTTAATAACATACAGATACTCTAAACAATTGTTAATGATATTGTTTCTGACCTTCTGTTTATTGTTCTGTAGTGTATTTTTCATGTGAAGTTTGTAATTCTTTTTGCACTGTTTCATTGCCACTGCAGGTTCGACTTTAAGCTTCCCTAACTGGACGAATCAATGGAAAAGATATAAGTTCCGAAGAATCGTAATTACAATTGTATTTGGGTTTGAGACAATGAAATTATGCGAGGTTAAAATAAAGTTAATTTGAATGAATAAGCTACACAGAAATGAAAATCCAAGGTTCGATTCCCTATTGTAACAACTGAAAGGTAATGGGAACTTAGAACATTTCCTTATTTATGACAAAGAACAAACATGGAGGACTGTACTTCAATCGTATTCCATCCTGTTATGAGGTTCCAGACAATGAAGATGGGTGAAAATAGCTCTTTCAGAGGAGTGGTCAGGAAGTCTCAGGACCATATCAACACCAATCTTAAGTTTACAACAATAGTGCCAGCCTGCTCTTGGCGTTCGTGGTGACCAGACTCTATACTGAAGTGGATTGTCATGAAAATTCAAAGCCATTTCTATCAAATATTCACTTACGAGCGTAGCCTGAATGACTAATTATTTGCATTTCAGATCATATGACTGAATTGAAGGGTTAATTAACATTATTTCATAGCAATAATTTTAGTTTTGTGTTAGCTATAATATTGCCAATTCCGATCATTCGTTAATAGTATTGTGTAGTGTATTCTAACGTTGGGAACTCTCTACGTATATGCTGTTTGTACATACGAAAAAAAAAGTATATCTATTGAAAGTCAAGTTGATTTTTAGCTTCGCCTGCTCTGATTGGAAGATTAATTACTACAAATATGCACATCGATTTTGGTACGAATGCAACAGAAGAGGTTGTTCGAATTTTGCGCATGACAGAACAATGTGTTTTAGGTTTCGGTACAAAAATAGCACTAAGATAACGAATGAGAACTGGGGAGGAGTGAAGGGATTTTTAACGTGCACGACACACTCTGTACGCTTCCATTGCTTTTCTACTACCTATTTCTTGCTGCGCTTGTTTGTTCTTGTAAGATATTTTATACGTGCTAAACCATGTTGTTATTGTTGTAATGCTTAATACTTGACATTCTGTTTCATTACTTTCGAACTATTTCTTCCCTGCAATACTGGTTTGTTCCTATAAGTACTGGTTCACGTGTTAAGCACAGTTTCATTCCTGTTTTAATGCTATATTCTTGTTGTAATACTTCATTTCTTTGCACTGCTGCGTCTTTCCTGATGGATAGCTCGCATTCCTATGTGTACAGCTTCAAATTCGCTGTTCTGTTTCATTTAAGATGAACATATTCGTTTAAATTGTCAATGCATTTATTTCCATTCTATTGTTCTACTTTTTTCTTATTCTCTTCATTGTATATCACTATTCGTTCTTAAGATATACATTTGTTACTATGCACATGACCTTTGAACTTTTACGTCAAAACAAACAAGCTGATATTGAACATTGTACGGAAGTAGAATTGAAATTCTTTTTAACATGCTAGCTTGTTTGAACATAGTGACAGCTTTCATTGAGAACCTTTTTTACTTTAGTTCTACATTAGGTGCTATAAGTACTGTTAGTCCAACTCTTTTCTGTTTTAAGTTAAGTTTAACAATTAGTTATATATTTTAAGCTAATTCTAACAGTTAAGCTATATGTATTTTAATTCAACTGTTGTAAAATACTCATTTCCATGTTCTCCAAGGCAAAATCATTTCGACATTTCCATCAATTTCAGCAAGATATTACGCCTAATATTTCAGTCATAACTGCAGATCGGTGTGCTCTGTTAGAGAAAGATAAGATAAACAGTTTAAGCAATAAAATTAACCCTTAAACAGACAGCTAGGCACAGCAGCCGTCACGTAACCCTTCTGTACCACATAGTTTCGGTGTGGAGTGTTAAACACAGGTACATGCAAACTGGAATTGTATATATAGCTTCTTGTTTTTTCTAGCCAGTCAGTCAAAACCTGTTTATCTTACATTCTTTACTCTTTATATGGTTTTAATTTACATCATCCTTGTTTACCAACGACCCGTTTCTTTTCACGTGTTGAAATAAAGTGTTTTAATTAATTTTATATAACGAAACTTAGACTTGAAATTTTCCAGTCAGCTTTAAATTAAAGGAATCTTGTATATGAAGCGATCGCGTTCTTTTAGGCGTAGTCACATCTACCAAAAAGAAACCATTACGCTGTTCTCACGAGTGCACGAGTGAAAACAAGTTTACTGAATTGGTAAATTTCAGAAAATCGCGTTTGTCTACAGACCTTTAACAGGGCTGAATAGCATTGCACACAAGGGCGCGACATTGTCAACTGAGGAAGAAAGATTATTTCCATTACCTTAGTACACTTATTGTGTTAAGTTCTCTTTTCCAAAAACAGAATGGAAAGAAGGTTTACTTTGTAAACCACTTAGAACTGTCATTTATATATTTGTAAATATTTAAATAAAACTAAAACTCCCAAGAACAGCTAAGAGAAAAAAATCAATGTTGTTTAGTGTTCTTCTGTTTGTTTTATAATAAAGCCACATCGGGCTATCTGCTGTTTCCACCGAGGGGAATCGAACCAAGGATTTTAGTATTTCAAGTTCCTAGGCTTACCTCTGTCCCACCAGGGGACAAACTTTTAATGTTTTTGACACCTATATTTTAGTATTTCAAGTTCCTAGGCTTACCTCTGTCCTACCAGGGGGCAAACTTTTAATGTTTTTGACACCTATATTTTAGTATTTCATGTTCATAGGCTTACCGCTGTCCCACCAGGGGACAAACTTTCATTGTTTTTGCCACCTTTATTTTAGTATTTTAAGTCAAACTAAATATTTACAGAATAGGATGTATTTCAGCTTTTTGATTCAAAGGTTTAAGTATATTTAGAATGAGTTAAACATTCACTGTGAAAAACATAAGAAATAAGGCCTTAAACTGATCAAGGAATTTAGTATATATCATACAATATAACATTTTCCAAGGAAAAAATTAACTTTTAAACCTTCTTATTCAAGAGGTTTAATACCAAATTTAACATTCCCAAAAAAGAATAAAAATGACATTCTGGATTAGTGTATATTTTAAAGTTTAAGATGTCTAAAATTAAGTAATAGTGAAAAAAAAAAAAGATTTAAGCCTTCTGATTCAATGTTGTACTATACACATCTTGTGGAATTCAATATCAAGAAAAAAAAGAATAAAAAAAGAACGTTTGAGCCATCCAGTTTGGTTTTAACATCTCCTGGGAAGAATAAAAACAAACATTTAGATATCATAGACCAAGACTAGGTCTTCCTAGGCGCATTCAATGTCGTAAAACAAAAAAATTGTAATGATTAAAAAGCAGTGAAACATCAGAGAGGTAACCTCGCTGTTAACGATATTTTCGATAGTAATATAATGTAGGAATTCACACTTAAATTTCTATAATTATTCGCATCATTCATTTGGTTACCAGAAAATTTTTATGTAACTTAAGTCAACTTTAAGAACATAGAATTCATCATTCTACATAATTGATGTAGCTTGAAAATTGCCAAAACTTCTAGAAACAAGATCATTCGAATAAAATTCTTTGCACTGGTTGTTTGAACTGAGTAGAGGCTGCGTGGGGTGACTTTTATCCCTTCTCATCTTCAAACCCTCACTAACTTTTTTACAGATTATATACAATCGCATTGTCACTGAATGACTAGCACCCTCTACCGGCAGCAAATTAAATGCATAAATAATATTAATTTAGATTGTTGAATATTTTCTTTTATTGCTTGCTTGTTATTATGTGATTTGCTGGTTAAGTAACTTTTAATTTTTCAATGTGGTTTTACGATCTTGATTCCATTAGATGGTGAAAAAAATACTGCTTATAATAATTACATGTAAAAGCTAAAAAACAGCGTTATTTGTCCTTAAAGAGTAGAAGATACTTAATCTGTCCTTAAAATTAAGAAGTCACGTAATACGGCTTAAAAGATAAGAATTTAAGTAACTTACACATGAACATTAATGTTGTGTTATCGGTCCTTAGATTACGAAAATATCTTAAAATGCCCTAAAAAATTAAAAACTTAATTTGTACTTGAACGTTAAAATTATATTAACGTTTCCTAAATTATTAGCATCATAATCAGCACAAAAATACTAAAAAAAATAATATAATTTGGCCTTAAAAATGTGAGTTAAAATACTTTTTTCGAACATATGAAGTTACATTATCGTTTCTTAAGTTGGTAAAGTATCATAATTGTTCCTTAAAGTTTAAATTGAAAACGAAAATTACATATAGGTCTTTAGAAATTAGTTTAACTACAAGTAACATAATATTTTATTAAATTTTTTATCGTTACATGTGCAGGGTTAAATAAGTTAATGTTGTTAGAACAATTTGAAAGTATCAGATAATAAGTTACACATGGAATCAAATAATTTTAAGAATGACTTGAGAATTGATTCAAAGATGAACAAAAATGTCGTCACAAGTTCTGTAATACAAATAATTATTGTTGTTTTTAGCGAAACGCTAGGCAATGGGCTATTTGCGCCTCGTAGAATCGAACCTTTAGTTTTAGCGTTTCTAAGTCCGAAAGCTTACCTCATGTCTAATACAAATAAGGAAAAAAAAGGAATAAAATACGTGCTATTGATTATAAAAGGTAAATTATCTTACTGAATAAGTAAGAGTGAGTTGGGGTTGGCTTATTTGTTAACGTGTTCGGACTGTAAACCCGAGGGTTCTTTGTTCGCTGCCCATTGTCATATAAACGCTCTTCGCACTTTGGGCTATAAAAGTGTGCTATAAAAGTAAAGGTGAAATCCGACTTTTTTGGTCAGATAACAGTAGCTAAAAGTCAGTGATGGATGTTATTGGCTAGTCCGTTTCCCTCTAGTTTATCAGTTCAAAATTAGGGATGACTGCACGTTGTTTGAAATTTTAATCAGACTCCAACATGATAATGTTTTAATCTTATATATCAGCCTAACTTATATTACTGATAAATTAGTGAAATGTGAGTTTGTTTATAAGTTAGAATTCTTCCATAAACAGACAAAAAATTAACCCTTTTTCTTGGATTGACAAAAATGTAAAGCTCATTTAATTAATGTCGTAGAAATATATATATATATAGATTTGAATAATTTCCAAACCCTTAGGTATAAGTTAAGCATTGTTCATGTAAAAGTGTGAATTTTTGTGGCCTTTAAATTATTCAACTTGCTACAGTTTTAATAGAAACTAGTACAAGGTTAGTTTTCACTTAATGCCATTTATTATACTCTTTTTCTAAAAAATAACAACAGCAAACAAAGAAGAATTACAGAAGGTTTATGTAATATTTTCCACGTAGTAATCCAAGTTCGAACTATGGATGGTGTCCTTAGACGAATAAAAATATTTGATAATTAATGAGTGATCATCATAAATATGCTCTTTCGAAATTAATATAGAAAATTAACTTTCTTGTACAGATTATAAACAATAAGAAAATTATTGAAACAACTACAACTATATAATTACTATGTAAACTATAATTTTCTCGCCCCCGCAGTGGCAAAGCGATATGTTTGTGGACTTATAAGCTAACAACCGGGTTTCGATACCCGTGGTGGGCAGAGCACAGATAGCCCATTGTGTAGCTTTGTGAATAATTACAAACAAACAAATAATTTTCTCCTAGTTTACATACATTAGGATTTGAAGCTGTATCTTCTCTTATCGTTTTCTATTTCTCTCAAAAAGTATTCCGTGAATGTTTTTAAAAATAAACAAAATAAAGAAAAAGAAAACAAATAAATTTTACTGAAAAACATTGAATATCAAATTAAAAATATGGTGAGGATTTACTGAAAGTGCAAAACTTTATGTCGCTCAATTAAAGAGCAACTTTCATTGTCAGTTAATACAGTGTTTAACGAAGCCTAAAAGGTACATTTATTTTTGCAAAAATATTCATTTTGTTTGTCACGTAATGAATAAAGGTATTTACATTAAAAAAAATCAACGATCAGCCAGGTAATTTATATCCCAGAACTATAAGCTAGTTTATTAACGAAAGGAGGACGCCATACTCGTAACATATTGTTCCTTAACTGTCCTTGTATATCTGTTGTGTTTTGTAGCACGAAGTACATGAAACAATCACTATAAAGCAAGATCGTTTGAAATAAATATTATACAACTAAAGGTATATTAGGTTGTGTTTGGTTATCAATCACCTTGTAATATAAAGACTGCCATCAGTATGATACAGAAAAAGGACATTCTGGTGCTTGTGACCATTGCATTTTGGCGGTTGTACTTAGCTTGTAAACCATCACACAAAATTCTGGAAACAAAGGGAAGGATCTCTTTAGGATTTTTATATCAAAAATTAGGCTTAACAAGTATGCACTTTTACTCTGTCTCTTTTGATTGCATAAACTTTTAAAAATCTATTTCACATAATTTTAACGAGTATCAGCTTCTTAAACTTTGGCACTATGTTCATAAAAGATAGAGGTAAAATATGTTTTTGTTGTTCTTTAACTATTCTTTAATATATTTTGTTAAGACACAGTTCTCTTTAGCCCTTCGTTAACATCCATTAAATTATAATTGTTTGAAAGAACAGAAAATGTTCTTTTGCTTCCTCTTATTACAGTTAAAAAGTTAAGTTATTTAACATTCCCTTTGGTTGCACACAAAAAAGATGCTTTATGAGTTTTAAAGCAACACAAACAGTTTACAATTGATAAAACTATATCACTATTGCTTCATGTCGAGGCTATGAAAATTTTTTGAAGGCCTAAGTGATGGATGTCTAAATATCTGCGACCAAACAAGCAGAAACACAGTAAAATTAAAGTCACGTGAAAGGGAAGTTCTGTCAGAGAAAAGTTATAAAACGTAAAGTTAACCAAGCTGGAAGTGAATGGCCTAATGGTTGATATGTTAAAGTGAGATTAATAGTTTGAAAGAGATAAGGAGAATAATGTGTCTCATCAAAGAGTGTTCTAAACTAATTGAACCAGCCTGTGTGGACTTTGACAAAAGGTAGATGGTTATTGGAAGAATGAAGAGCAGACGATTATTGGAAGTACAAAAGGAGGACGATTATTGGAAGTTCATGATACAACTGCAGTAACTCCCGCGACAGCGTAAGTGAATTATACACGGATACTGTTGCGATAAAAGTAGAGAAAAAGATTTCGGCTTGTAAACTTAATTCTAAAGCAATTGAATTGGCCTAAGTGGACTTTTGACAAGAAAAAGAGAACCGTATAGTGTTTAAGATATAACTATGACCTCCATAGTGTAAATAATTTTTGTATGTACGTTTAACTTGTTTCGAATATATATATATATCATTTTAAAAACAAGTGGAGTGCGCGATGTTCGTTTATTGTTGAATTTATCGCCAACAAGTCACAGACACCTACCGTAGAAGAATCCTTAGCCCAACACACCCATATATTTACATTACTATATATACTACTAAAAAGTAGTTTCCGACACTCCACGATTTGTGTCGTAAGTTATAGTCCTTGTTTTTGATAGATACAGTTGATATGGTTCTGAAAACAATTCATTTTTAATAGAGTCTTAAATAAATGTTATTTTAGTATGCATTTTATCCTCAACTGAAGCGTGAAATTGTAGGTGCATAAAGTTATGATTTAAAAGCAAGAAATTTGTTTATAAATATTTGATTTGTGGAACCACTGCCAAATAAAAACAACATTTTTATATAATAAATAGTATCAAAAAAATATTGGCTTTCAGCTTTATGAGCCATTACACTGGTTCTGATAAGTGAAATTCAATAGTTTTATCACAGTTATAGATGTATTCAACATAACCAAGTAAACCCAGCCAGTCCTGGGTAATAGGATTTGTATGCGTGAACTTATTTTGACTGTGACCATATCTTATGTGAAAAATTGTACAGTTAAATGTCATAATTATGATATGAGTACTGATAGACTTATCAAATTGGTCATTTTTACATTCAAAGCATACATATCTATATTTAGATAGCTCACTGTGTAGCTTTTAGTATATTGAAATCGTAGTTGTATTTTTTTTTCGTACTCTTAAAAATTTAGTTTCCTCCAATATTCAGTATCTTTAAAGTGAACCTTTTTTCTAGATGTTGGTAGATAGGAAGAATAATGTCAAATTGTATTCTTATAGTTATGATGAATAATGTCAATATTTGTTCTGCTAGGGTAAGAGGAGCAATGTCAAACTTCTCGTAGATAAGAGGAATTAACCGTATTTCTCAATTAATATTTTTAGAGTAGCGTAAATTTTAAAAGGACTATTAAGTGGTTGTTAAAAATGTCTTAAATATATTTTAAATATTAACTGTTTTTTAGTATATTGAAATAGTGGTAATATTTTTTTCGTAGTCTTGAAAATTTAGTTTCCTTCAATATTCAGTATCATTAAAGGGAACCTTCTTTCTGGATTTTGGTAGGTAGGATGAATAATATCAAAACTTGTTCGTCAAGCTTCAGAGGAATAATGTCAAACCTTTTTTCTGGCAGTTAAAAAGAATAATGTCAAAATATGTTCTGGGAGGTCGAGTGAATAATGTGGCGCCCTCTAATGAGGGTTAAATTAAACACTGTGAAGAAAGGTTTTGATATACAGTACTTAAATTACTGTATTAAATAATCTTTCTTGGTTATAAAGTCTGCGTGAATTAAACAAATTTCATGAACGTAGATATTGCTCAGATTATAGTAATTTTATATTTTATAATTTTTTTGTAACCCACTGAACACGAACAGTATTCTAAAGAAAAAAGTTTTAGTTGTTTTTAAACATACTACTCGAAAATAATAACACAGTATTTACAATTATTATTCTTTATGTAATAAGTTTTAGTTTTTTAAGTATTTAAGTATTGGCTTAAGAGAGAAGTTTTCTCAAGAACAATTACACATTACATTATTTTAGTATGTTCATAATTATATAGTAACTGATGTAAGTAACTTATTGTCTTACAGTAAATATAGTTTAGTATTGATATCCTTTTATACTACTGCTTTATGTGGCATATAATCAGTAGAAATAGTTCACTCACAGAAGTTTCTTTTAAATATTCAGTATCATTAAGGAAAACCTTTTTTTCTGGAGTTTGGTAGGTTGGAGGAATAATTATAAACTTTGATTTGATAGGTAGGAAAATAATGTCAAACTTGGTTCTGATGGATAGGAGGAATAATGTAAAACCTTTTTCTGGTAGGTGGGAAGAATAATGTCCAATTTTGTATTGGTTATAAACGTATCAAGGTATTAAATACACCAAATCACGTTTATCAAAATAAAAACTTCAAATGTTTGATAATTGCACGATTATATTTATCACGTCATTTAGAGAGTAGTAATAGTCAAAGTCATTTTCAAAAGCTTTTTATACATATTTTTCGATATTGACGAGAATAGCTCGTTCTATAGCTGAGGGCGTGAACGTTTTTTTTTCTTTTTTTGCTAAAAAGACGCCTTATCTTTAAGCGTTTATTCATGTCTTAATTGTTCTTTGAAATCGGGCCTGATCACACAGTCCTGGGGATCGAGTGTCACATTTTATTCTGTTATTTGCTTAACTTTACTCTACCATTGAATCCCTTAGTCCACAATATTTTCCTTAATTAATTTAGACCTGTTGCCGACAGCAAAAACAACCTCTAATCCAATAAATCTGGGAAGAAGCAACTTCCGAAAAAACGGTTGATCACCCCTTATTACTTGTGGCAGTTATAATCTGTATGATTTGATAAGTTTTATTTTTCATGTTCACAGCATGAGCAACAGCAAACGATGGCTTAATGTTCCCATTGTCTAAAAGTACAACTTTCAGACTAACTTTAGGTGAAACGATAAAAAGTCTCCATTATTGAGGATGATGTCCAGTACTTAATTCTTCCATTAGTGCATCAACAGTTGTATAAAAACACAAAGTATCTTGCATGATGTAGTGAGAAGCAGGACTTCGGAAAATTGAAACTCTTGTTCCTGGAGCCAATAAATTCCATTGCTCTAAACGAGAGCCAAGAAGTTCCCGATGCTGCTTTGATAGAGACAAATCATGAATCAGATCATTTAGCTCTTCTTGTGTGATCAGATGAGGCAGTTAATGTTGAGGTGCTACAGGAATAGAATTAGTAGATGAAGAGGATGAAGATGATTCATTGTCTTCTTAGCAGTATAACTCTTCTTTTTCCCAATTCACTGGTGGATGTGGCACTGGAAGACCATCCCCATGAGGTAATGGTTTCACTGCAGATGAAATATCTGGATATTTAATGTATTGTTTACTTTACCTGAATATAAAGCAACATGGGTCATGCAAAAATAACAGTCAGTTGGATGATCTTTGAGCTCACGCCATATCATGGGAATTGGAAATTTGGTCTCTTCTTATTCAGCCACTGTCAAGACAGTAGTGTAAACTGTACAATACACATGTGGAGCCCCCCTTTTTTTATCTTGGTTACCAATTTTACACCCAAACTAGTGGCAGTAAGTTACCTTTACCTTGTGTGTGATTATTTTCCTTCGTGAAACTGTAATATATTTTCCACAAAAATTTTGCACTTTCGGACTTTACTTGAACTGGAGGCAGCCAGCATTTCAAATGGTTTTCTAAAAAACATAAAATGATTTATGTTTACAGAATTGGGGCGTAAAAGATTTAAAAACAAAGTATTGCAGAATTTGATTATATCGCGGGTATGATGCGAGGAAGAAGATCAGACTTTGCTTTGACTGTGCGTCGATCGAAGAGAAGTGACCAACTAAGTGAATGAGAAGCAACTGAGAGAGAGAGGTGTCTGACTCCGCCTCTTTTATGCTCAGTCGAAGGACTTCTCGAATGCTCTAGCAAGCTGAGCACGTGAGACTTTCATGATTCCCGGGGGGGGGGGGCGGAGCAACTGTGTGGGAATGAAGCAGAAGTGGTACAATTATCTACAATTATATCGAGAACAAATAGGATATATGAGCAATATATTTGGAGTTTTACATCGATACAATACAGTCAATGCTTGAACTTATCAAAATGTATGACTTTTACTCATTAAACTGTCCAAGTAAACGTAATTTTACAGCGTAAGCCTATTGTACTGAATTGATTGCATGGTATTTCACATAGTGCTGATAAAATATTGAGATATTACAATAACTCAAAATCTAGAGTTGATGGACAAATTCTGACTATGTTTTTGAAATCAACATCATCAAATTACCCCGAATCACTTAATTTTTTTACAATAGCAAATTGTTTGTTGTCCAGTGTATCTTATGATTTTATTTTCATAAAATTAAAATGGAAAACTAAAAATAACAACAATCTAAATAAACTTATATTATCTATTGTTGTTCATCTTTAGTCGAGATCTTCTACACGTGAACTCAGATTTAGAATAATTTATTATGTATCATTTTACTTGATTTTTTATAAAAATGTACGATGCTAATTATTATAAAGTTTACTGTAATCGATATTTGTTCCAAAACTCTTGGGCTGTTTGTAAAAACATTATTAGTTTGACCTATAACCGGGGCCTGGAATGAACTGGTGGTTCAGGCTCTCGACTCGCAAAATGAAGATCACGGGTTCGAATTCCCGTCACTGAACAATGTCGCTCTTTCAACTGTGAAGGACGTTATAATGTGATGGTCAATCTCACTATTCGTGGGTAAAAGAGTAGCCCAAGAATTTGTGGTGAGTGGTATTGAATAGCTGCTTTTCCTCTAGTACAAGGGTCACCAACTTTTTTCACAGCGGGCCAGATAACTGAGAAAATGACGAGCGCGGGCCACATAACCATTTTGTTCAATACAATACAGTGAATACACAAAAAAATAAAATAAAGACAACAA
>NW_013665611.1:2287298-2290944 GCF_000517525.1 Limulus polyphemus
TTATTTTTAGCGAAATTGGTTTGTCAGATATCATTGTTGTGAAGTGAAAAGTCCCAAACTGTCGTAGTTAGCACAAACAACATTATGTGCTGCCATCTAGCGACGGTAACCGAAACTGTTATGAAACGTAGACGTAATTCTTCTGAATAGTGGTTTTCCTTTTTGTTATTTTCTCACAAAAACGCGAGTAATAGGACAGGATAATAACATTGCTCTTATATACAAATTGGGCGAGCAATTTTTTCACATCTTGCCTATCTGTCAGAAAAAGTAATTTTCATCTTAACATTAAAAATACTTTTGTGCATCAGAAAATTTCGAACTTTCGTATGCGAAATTTTTATAATGTCCAAATAGTTACCTAACGTTTCCTAAGAGACAACTTTATATTTTATATATTATCTTCAGTGATCAATTTCTGTTCGGGTTCGGAACATCTGAACGATCTCGCAACCACCATAAAAAATTATGAAATAAACATAAATTATGCATCTTTCATTCTGGAATGAACACAAAGGGATTTAAATTGATAGTTATTGGACGAGAATCAGGACGTGTTTGTTGGGCAAATATAAGGTAGTGACAGTACTTACTTCTATTGTATTTAACGTAAAGGTTTTAATAATAGTTCAATACAGTCTCCATTTATTGAGAGATAACTGAACATCCAAGTATTTTTCCTTATTATTTGTTTCTCCATCTATTGAGAGATAACTGAACTTCCAAGTATTTTCCTTTATTATTTGTTTCTCCATCTATTGAGAGATAACTGAACTTAGAAGTATTTTTTCTTATTATTTGTTTCTCCATCTATTGAGAGATAATTAAACTTCCAAGTATTTTTTCTTAATTTTTTCTCCATCTATTGAGAGATAACTGAACTTCCAAGTATTTGTCTTTATTTTTTCTCCATCTATTGAGAGATAACTGAACTTCCAAGTATTTGTCTTATTTTTCTCCATCTATTGAAACAGGGGTCACCAAACTATGTTCCTTGGGCCAGATCCGGCCTGCAAGGTCAGTTCATCCAGCCCACCACTGCACTGTGCTTCAAATGAGCTAAAATATAATTATTTATATGGAAATATCATAGATTGTAGAGAAACTTATTATTTAGAAAAATTTAAATAAGTGTAAGTAAAAATGTCCAAATTTGTCCAATCTGATTTTTGCATTTGACAGTAATATAAGTTTAGGCAAATCAGAGAAATAAGAAATTCGGCGACTTTTTGTGACTTTGGATATCGGAGCGCTTTTTGTGTAAGTACCTGCAATGAGAGTTCATTCATGCAGTCACTTCTGCGTGGAAACAAAAATGACAACTTTGACACCCAGGTAGGATCTGACAGAAGTGGATCAGCTCTATTCTTTTTGGTGAGAAAAATATCTGTTTCTCTTCGGAGCTTATCAAAACGAAACAGGACTTTACCGCAGCTGAGCCACCTCACTGCTGTGTGATAAGGCAAGTCACGGAATTCAGAATCCATTTTTTCAAGAAAAGCCTGGAACTGGCGGTGACTAAGTGCATGACCCAGAAACGACTGGTTTCACTATGCAAGAAATATCTAAGTCTTTCCCACATGCTGATGTGTAATGCAGTGTATAAACAGAGCGCCCGGGAGTTGAAGATCTTCCAACTTAGTTCGTATCTGCCACACCAGACCCTTCCTCACTCCAGCCATGTTTTTTCCTCCGTCAACTGTAACACATCAAAGCTGATTCCACTGAAGGTTATAACCTTGCAAAGTTTTCCGCACTTCTATGAAAATTTCTTCTCCAGTTCTTGTTCCGTGCATGCTGCAAACGGATGCCAACTCTTCTGTGATCTGAAAGTCCAAATTAAAACCACGAATGAACACGAGAAGTTGTGACGTACTCGAGAGATCGGTATACTCATCCAGCACCAAAGAATACCACAAGAAGTTTCTAGCTTTCTCGCGTATCTGTAATACCATGTTCTCTCATAGTTATTCTGTTCTCCGCAAAACTGAACTTGCTGAAAGGCTGATACTTCCGGACAAATCGGCTTTCTCAGGACACAAGTCATTTGCTGCTTCCATCATACACTTTTTGATGAAGTTGCCGTCAGTAAACGGTTTTCCTCGCTCTGCCATCTTATGCACTATTTTGTAACTTGTACGAGTGACAGATTCATTTTCAGCAAACATTCTCGTGAAGAGATTCTTTTGAGATTCCAAAGTACATTTCATGAACTCAAATTTCTCAGAATGCAACTTTCCAGAAAATTTCGAATATATTGACAGATGTTTTGTTTCATAGTAATGCCGAAGATTGTACTCTTTCAAAACGGCAACACTTTCGCAAGCATTGTATCGTCTTACAACAATAGTTGTGCTTCAAACAATGATAGCTTTCACCAAAATCCTTTGATGATTCTGTAGAGATCACAGATAAGGTTATCCTTTCCCCGAAGTTTCAAGTTCAATTCATTCACGTGGGATGTGATGTCGGAGAAAAAATTAGAAAAAATACTTGGAAGTTAAGTTATCTCTCAATAGATGGAGAAAAAATTAAGAAAAATACTTGGAAGTTCAGTTATCTCTCAATAGATGGAGAAAAAATTAAGAAAAAATACTTGGAAGTTCAGTTATCTCTCAATATAGGGTCATCAACCTTTTTTCACAGCGGGCCAGATAACTGAGAGAATGACGAGCGCGGGCCGCATAACCATTTTGTTCAATACAATACAGTGAATACACAAAAAATAAAGAAAACAAACATGTTTATTTTCCAAAAAGGTATCAAAGAAGGCGACGTTAGCAATAAGATATTTATATCACACCCAGTGCACACATATCCGAATCTCACAAACTAAGCAGCAAAAAAGATTTGTGAGATTTGTGAAACTGGCGTTTAGTTTTGAGATATAATCAATATTTGCTTTGAAATTGCTGCATCCAACCAAGAGAATTGCTTTCAAATGTTCATCAGTCAACCTCGTTCGATGTGCTGACTTCACATAATTCATTCATAATTCATAAGTTGCTCCAAACACTGATGCCATACCAGAGACAAATTTCTTCAACTTTGAAAACTCATCATCAGGTAAGTAGCGATAAAATTCAACAAGTTTTCCTTTTCTGTGCTTCTCTTTCAACAAGTCATTTGCTTGCAAATCAATGAGCTCCAACTGTAGTTCGACTGGAACGTCATCAAGGTTACAATCAAATGGATTCTGGAACAGAAGAATGTCACTCTCAAGTCTGTCGACATCTGAAAATCTCTCCAAAAATGCTTATCTAAGTCACTAATATATCTTCTTCGGAAACTCGAGGTTGACATCTTCTGCAATTCCAGCGCGAAACTCTTTGAAACACTGAAAATAAGAGAAGTTTCCTCCTTCTATCTATTGAGAGATAACTGAACTTCCAAATATTTTTCCTCCGTCTATTGAGATATAACTGAACTTCCAAGTATTTAATAATGCCTGGAGACGGCTTAAATGGATAATGAAGAAAAACTTTAATTTAAGTTTAACATAACAGCAAATGTACAACGTTTCGAAAAGGTTTTGTCATAATCGAAACGTTGTATATTTGCTGTTATGTTAAACTTAAATTAAAGTTTTTCTTCATTATCCATTTAAGCCGTCTCCAGGCATTATTAAATACTTGGAAGTTCAGTT
>NW_013665611.1:2291813-2296323 GCF_000517525.1 Limulus polyphemus
TGCTCTAGTATATCACTGCTAAATTAGGGAGGGCTAGCACAAATAGCCATCGAGTAGCTTTGCGCTAAATTCAAACAAACCAATTGACCTATAATCTCGTTCATTCATACGTTGCACAGACTGTGAAAACTTTTCAGAAGTTTACATGATTTTGGTTTTTACGTTGAACAACACTGATTTGTTCCTTACATAGTAAAATAGCTTATACAGTATTCTAGGTTAACTTTATTGCCTCTCAGTGGCACATTGGTTAGTCTGAAGAATTATAACATTAAAAACCAGGTTTCGATACCCGTGGAGGGCACAGCACAGATAGCACATTGTGTAGCTTTGTGCTTAACTACAAACAAACAAAAAAAGCCAACTTTATAATAATCCAAGAGTTGTGACTGGAGGGGGGGGGGGGGTTCTGGTGCAGTTATATGTATTACTAGTTATTTGGAGAAAAATACATCAAAAGAATTATTAAGAGAATTACCATACTTAATGGAACAAATCTGCCAATTTTTGAGGTATTTATGTTACATTTTAATATTTTCCCCAAACAAAAAATTCTAGAACAACACAAGATTGTACTGTCTTAGGGTTTAGGGGTTTAGAATGATACCGGGCAAGATTTAAAATATCATATCATAACATAATGTTAAGGGACAACGAGAACCTATTGGTCCATCTCGGTTGTCACAACCTCTAAACTAAAAAAAAATCTTAAAGCCAGACCTTATCATTCATAAAGTTATCAAACTTTCTTTTAAACTCACTTACATTTACTGCCTCCACAACATCAGAAGGTATCCCCTTCCATAGGCTAACTTCCTGTTAGAAAAATAAAACTATATTAGTTGGAGATGACTCCTATCTTGCCAAAATTCATATTTGTGTACCCTAGTCCTAATATTCTCGCCCTTAAGTATGAAAAGAGATGATGCATCAACACTATCAATTCCCTTTTAATCTTAAACATCTCAATCAGAATCCCTCTAACTCTTATTTTCAATAGAAAACAATTTCAAAGATCTTAATCTCTCCTCAGATGACAAACCCTTCATCCTAGGCACCGTTCTAGTAACTTTACTCTGAACGCTTTCCAACAATTCAATGTATTTCCTAAGGTAAGGAGCCAAACTGAACTCAATACTCCAAATGTGGCCTAACCAGTGACTATACAATGAAACTATAACCTCCTTAGAGTTGTATTCAATATTTCTGTAGATACAACCTAAAACCCTATAATTAATGGGACAATTTTTATTACCTCCCTTGAAAACAGGAGTAACATTAGATAACTTCCAATCCTTTGGCACCTGGCCCAGGAGACTTATCATTTTTTAGTCTTCCTAATATTCTTCTTAACAAGCTTAGAAATAATACAATCATATTGTCCCAACTTATTGCCATCTATCAATTGATCAAGATGAGAAATACTGCTCAAATCTTCACGAGTAAAAACTGAAGAAAAAACAGGATTTAATAACCTATCCATCTCATAATCATGCTCCCCCAGTGGCACAGCGGTTTGTCTGCGGACTTACAACGCTAGAAACTGAGTTTCGATACCCGTTGTTGGCAGAGGACAGAAAGCCCTTTGTGTAGCTTTGTGCTTAACTATAAACAAACAAAGTCATAATCATCAGTTACAAGCCTGCCTTTATCATCTTTCAAGGGTCCTACCCCCATCCTAACATTTTATTTAGCCTCTATGTACTTAAAGAAATCCTTACTGTTAATTTTTATATTTTCAGCCAATCTTTTTTCATACATCCTTTTTGATCTCCTAATTTCCTGTTCTGTCAACTTTCTTGATCTTTTATAATCTTCTAAATCTCCCGTCATACCAATCAATTTAAATTTCTTAAATTTGTGATTCATTTTTTAATTTTCTCTCTTATACCCTTTGTGAGCCAACCTGGATTTTTAGTTGCAGCCACCCCTTTCTTTCTACAAGGAATATCTTTATCTTGAATATTTAAAAATTTATCTTTAAAAATTTTCCACATCTGATCAGTGTCTCTAAATAACTCAGCTGTTCAATTCAAAACAGATAATTATAGTCGCATCCCTTCAAACTTTTCTTTTTTAAAATTAGTAACCAAAATATCATTATTTCTGATCTCCATATGCAGAAAAACATCAAACCTAATACAGCAATGATCTCGTCCCCATTTTCCACCCTCTTGATCATTTATGTATTTGAAGTTAAAGATATATCTAAAATAGCATTGATTCTAGTAGAGTCCTTGACTAATTGGTGAAGAAAGACAGAATCCGAAAACCTTTCTCCCTCATAGTTTGACTCTGGCATTTCTCCGTCTATATGTCTGAAATTAAAATCCTCCATAATTATGACTTCATTAAAATCTGAAGTCTTAATCTCATTGTAAAATTTCTCACTAACTTCATCAGTATCATCTGGTGGTTTGTAACAAATTCTCACTAAAAGCCTTTTACCTTTATATCTGCTAACAGAAACTAAATGGATTCAATCTCCTTGTTGTTGTCTTTGATATCCTCAACTTCAACAGGATGTAACTCACATTTTACATATAAAGCCAGTCCTTCCCTCTCTCTAGTACTATATTCCTACTAAACCTGTATTTCAAAGAAATTTCTGTCATCAAAATCATTTACATTTAACCATGTTTCAGTTATTCCAATTATATCAAAATCCTCCATTCCTATCAGCGCTCTAAAGTCATCTATTTTATTTTTTATACTTCTAGCATTACAATAGGAACAATTAAGCCTCTCCTTAGAACTATTTCTATACCTATTTCTTATGCTAAAGTTTCCTCTGCATCTTATTTGTTTTGCATTTAGTTTATCCTGGCTCTCATCACTGTCTAGTCCTAGATTAAATCTTCCCTTACAGCTGATTTAATAGCTCTTGCAAACAAGCCAGACCATACCCTATTTAAAAGTAAACCATTTATTCCAAAAGCTCCTTTCTCCCATTGAACTGATTCCACAAGTCCAACCGGCCTATCTGCTCATCATTACACATTAGCCCAAGCCTAGCATTTAACCCTATCGATCTAATCACAATTTCATCCCCACAATTAATTTTCAGCAGTATCCCTGACACAATTAAGTTATGGCATTTTTCTTTAAATCCCTTTATAAACCCCTTGCTCTTATTAATTTGCTCCTCTGACCTACCTTTCCCTACATCATTAGCCCTTATGTGCACAACAAAAACTGCATCATTACTAGCTCCCTTTTAATATATCTCTTGCTCTGTAAGTTAAAATCTACTTGTTTGTTTTAGAGCAAAGCCATATTGCACTATCTGCTGTGTTTCCCGGGTGGAATAGAACCCCGAACTTCAGCAATGTAAGTTCTTAAACTTATCGGAGGGGAGACAAACTGAATGAGAAATATCCGTGAGATATTCCGATGCTTAAAATACAGACTTTTTTTTCATTATTCTTTTTTGCAACACCTATACGAAGAGGATTTGTCTCTGTTTTAACCAATAAGACATTAGTACGTGTAGGTTCCATCGCTTTCATATACTTCTTTTTACTCAGTAGAACATTAGTTCTTGTGGGTTCCATCGTTTTCATGTTCTTGTTTTTAACCAATAGAAAATTAGTACGTGTAGGTTCCATCGTTTTTATGCTCTTGTTTCTAACCAATAGAACATTAGTACCTGTAGGTTCCATCGTTTTCATTAAACTTATTGAAATAGTACTTATTTCTGAGATCTTTAAACAACGTGTTGCAAATGCATCATCAGTTTATTGTTCAAACAGCAGGACGTGGAATAAAGTATTTCCAGAGAATTAAATAGTACTGTTTGAGATTACTTATTTCGTTGTATTGTACCTCCCACCTTGACCCTGTTTAGAAGTTCTAAAACCAAGTGTCTCATTACTCGTTAGTAATCTGCAAAGGCATTGAATAGGCGGGGCTCATTAACAAAAAAGGGCACTTTTAAGCATCGTAAGGCAAGCCTTTTTGGAAAGAGGGTTTAGAGGAGGCTCTTGGGACTGTAGGTTGCCTCTGGTACACGTAGAGTAAAATTCCATAAGAAACAAACAAATCCTTTTCTATTCATATTCGATTTGTCTTATAACTAATTTTATGATCTAAAACTAAACAGTGAATTCTTACGTATTAAAACTTAATAGTACACAGCGTGGTCACAAGTAAATAGACTCCTAATTTTTCGTCATTTAACTTATTTGTGCTAACTAATTTGTGTTCACAGAGCACTATATAAATGAAAATGGTCCGCACACTAATCATCTTGTGCTACAACATGCCTAGAACTCAAGATTCTCTCGAATTGTCAGATTTTGTTAGAGGAAAGATAGTTGGTCAAGCAGATGATGAAATAATTCAGCGGCAAATTTCGCAGAATTTGGGAATCCCGCTTTTGACAGTCAACAGAATCATCGTGCAGTTCAGGAAACACGGCGAGAAAACAACTGAGCAACGTCCGGGTCGTCCTGATCCATCGGAGAGGACAAAAAGGGCTGTCAAGAGGAGCATCGAAATGGATCCCAGA
>NW_013665611.1:2296690-2302255 GCF_000517525.1 Limulus polyphemus
CTGAAAAAGTGGTGTCTATTTACTTGTGACCACTCAGTGTATATCAGATATATTATTTTTTCTTCTGTAAAATCCTACAAGTTCCTACCATTCATTTTAAATCTCAAATTATTTTTTCATAATGACTCGTAGCAAGAAAGGTGTGGAATTAGATTAATATTTTCATAGTTGTTAACAATTCTTATGACAGGAAAATAGGGCATTTTTGGAGTGTGAGGGAAAGAAAGTAGGGGGCTTGAGCCCACCTAACCGCCCCCTCTACCGTGCACGTCACTCTAATTCGTACCTTAAAATTAATTACAAATTCTATAAAAATAGATATTCAGAAAAAGAGAGGTACACTTAAGTTAGTAATCTTTATTGTTTATATTAGAATCAGAGTAAAAAGAGTTACATTTCAGTTATGTTGAGAATTGCAATATACGATAGCCAATGATATCCTTTTCTTCACATTAAATCCCGTGTTCCGCGTTCTGACCAAGTTAATCATTAGTGGTCATCCGACTGTCTTCATAGCCATTACTTAACGACAATCTACTGGTTGACTTTCCAATAATTTTCAAGACCACAATCTGCAGACTGATTTCTCCTTCAGTCTCCGTGATTACCTGAATACGTTGTGAAGTTAAAACTATGCCAAAGACATAGAATGATAAGTGTCTTGAAATAGGACAAATATTGGGGAACTTGGTTAAATTGCAGTGGCAAAAATAATCCCTACAAAGTACATACAGTATGTCACATTGAATGGCTCCAATTTCGTCGCCTACCTGATATGTTAATCATAAGGTAACCACTTTTTTTGTAGTAATGTTTTGTTCATATAGCTATTATTTACAATACTTGTAAGTGTATTTGAGGAAGAAATATAATGTAATGCTAATTTATGGATTAATAGCGTTCTAAATGAAAAACCAGGATACGGGTTTTGACGTAAGTTAAAGTTAACTGATAATACGATTACACTTGTTTAATATTGGTATTTCGTATTTTCAATGTGAATGACGCATTATGTGACATAATAACACTTATGGTTCAGTTCAGGTGTAGTTGTCGTTAATTCTGATCTACTGATCAGAAATTAGCCGAAAACACCGGCCGCAACTATAGCTCCATCTGGGTTTGAACCGAATAACTGGATTGACTGTCGTTCTTATAAAGGACTACGGCTGAAAATGTGAAAAGTGTTCGATAACATCGTGGTGCGAAATTTGAACCTTCAGATCCGTAGCTTTGTACACTAACCACTAAGACACATTAATTCGATCACTTTTTTAAAAATAGTCGTAGTATTAGGTGTTTATATATTTTCAAAAAAGAAATGCTTTTATTAATTTGTATATACCAGTTATATGTATGTTGTATTACACGCTTCAAACAAAATGATAACAAGCGAAATAACTTCTTTAATTCCTTACTGAAATCATACAAGATGCCGATTGCACGAACTATTTAAAACCGACGAATTGAGATATAAAATATGACAAGTTTTTTTAATATTTCATCTAAATGCAATTACAACGAAATAATGTTTACCGTAATCATCTATATTGTAAAAAAAATCTCAAGGTTTTATGATAAATTACATAAAAAATGTATGCGTAAACAAGCTTGAAAACCAATACATTTGGTCAGATCGTTCCAATTTGGCGTTACACTCTTAAGTGAATGTTTCTTTTTTTATTTCTTATTAGATTTGCTGACATCAACAAAAAATGAGTGTTTCTTTTTTATCTCTTACTATATTTTCTGGCATCAATAATCTTCTTTTGTGATTTCGCTAAAAAAAGCAAAAGTTTGAAGTTGCGATATAAAATTTGTCACAAACAAAGCATCAGCTAACAAGTTAGATTTGCAACCTAAATTGCGTTGAATTGACAGATAATTTTTCATTAAATTCACATATTTTAACAAAAATATATATGGCTGAACAGTTTTGTTTTTTGCTATTCATCATCTTCTTCCTCCTCCTCCTCCTCCTCTTCTTCTTCCTCTTCCTCTTCTGAATAGTACTCTGCCTCCACGTGTTGTGTACCTGGGGGTGCATGATAAGTAGGAGGCACGGCTAAGCTCGCGTGTTGTGTGACGTATTCGTTAAAATCCTTGACCCGACGGGTTGGTTTGGTAAACTCTTCATTAGTCCTCCGTTGTGTTTGAGGAGGGGGCCAAGCAATATCTTTTGACCGGCGGTTCGGAGTAGGAGATTGTGGGGCGAAAGGAGGAGGCCGAGAAGCTTCATCAGGGCTTGTGGGATTCCAAGTGGTAGCTATATTTCCCCTTGAAAAAGCAAGTGGTCGTGCGTCGTAATCATTGGATTTGGGAGGTGGCCAGATAAGTCTCTTCCCTTGGCCTGAAGAGTACAAGCATAAATTGCCATTAAAGGTTGTATTGTACCGCCATCTATTGGTTTGTAAAGAAAATTGGAGTAATACCAAAAGAGATTCTTCATTCAGATTCCAGGTAAACTTAACATTGTTGGACGTTTAGATTTACAATTACATGCAATTAAAGGACATTAACAATTCATTCCGTTTCACTTAGAACTCACAAAAGTTGTTTATAAATTTCATAGTACTTCCCTCCTACACTGTAAATAATATAGCATGTGAGTTTGTACCTTTCTCAGTTCTAATTCCTGCTTAGATTAAACACAAATTTAAAGATTTGGTATATTAATTTCTAGGAAAGAACATCTAGGTTTGACTTATGCTATTGAGTTTGCTTTTTACATTCGACCAATACAATATTTCACATTTGGGCGAGATTTTACATTTGAGCTAGAACTAACAGTTTTATAGTTTATTAACTTTTATTTCGTAATTAAACGCCGCCACTATTTGAATATATTTATAAATCTTTATATATATATATATATAAGCTTTAAATAGGTATGAAATCGTTATCTTCAACCTGAATAGCGTTATATGTGTACATGTGCTTTACGGTCAAGTTAGAGACCACCAGGGTTCAGACACAGCTGTCGCTCATTTGAAATACTGATCAAAGGAAGGTTACCAATAAGCAGTACCCAATGTTACAGAGGCCTTGTTTGCTTTTGGCCAGCTAAGAAATTGAATGCCACTCTCGTGATGCACTTACAGCTAGAAGTGCAGAGTATGTTCAGCGAAATCGCGACACAGGCTTTGGAATGAAACAGTAAATTTGGAATTTTATTAGATTTTAGTTATAATGTTTAAACTACATTTTAACAATATTTTGCATTAATGTTCTCACTTATTTAGATTATCTTGCATTGCTAGCTTAGTATATAGATTTAAGACTAACCTAAGTATTCTAAAGTTAATGAAACTTGGATATAACATGGGTTATGTCTAACATCATTGTTGACAGCGAGGAGGCCCCAACTGGCATTTTCAACCATTAAGCTTCTCCAATGGTACAGCGTAAGTCTACGGACTTATAACGCTATAAACCGGATTTCGATACCTGTGGTGGACACAACACAGATAGTCCAGTGTATGGATTTGTGCTTAACTACAAACAAACAAATAATCAATCAATCATTATAGATTTTACTTTTCCTCTGTACTGAATTCTTGTATTAAATACATCTAGTCAGTTTGTTATGTGGGATTCTTGTAATCAACTTACATTCAAAAGTGACATTACTTTTTATCAGTGATTTTTATTAATTAACATCAATAACGATTATTCTAAGTTCAATAACGTCAGCATGTTGTTCAATTCTGTATCATGTGTTCTTGTGTCAACTTCTCATTTTGAGACTGATACTTTATGTAACTAAATACATTAGTACTTTCTATAATAACTGAAAAACAATCTGTGAAATAAAATAGGTTTTACAATTATATTCTTGATTTCGCAAGTATATTATTTTCTAAAACATTGTATGTTTTAAAAAACGTGTTAAAAATTTTATATGTAGATGAATTAATCTTTATTTTAAATATGGCTATGATGTAATAAATATATCGAAAGAAACAATCAATTTTTTTATACAGAAATATGATTGATGCAATATCAATTTTTAAATATTTTGTGAGAAGTTTCAGTTGATTCCACGTGAAATAAAACGTACAACAAAATGTTTGAACAAACTTTTGTTACAATAAGCATATTTGAAAATATAAACTTGTTCCTTACTTTGTAAGTTTGTTTATTTGTAGTTAAGCGCAAAGATGTACAAAGGGTTATCTGTACTCTGCCCACCACGGATATCAAAACCCGATTTTTAGCGTTATGAATCCTCAGACTTGTCGCTGAACCAACGGAGGGCTACTTTGTAAATAGATTTCTAAGTTACATTAGTATGTGTTTGGAAAAAAATAATTAAAAACAAAACATATAAGTTACTATCTATACAGAGGGAAATCATTTTTTCAGATACATTTATTTGTGAAACCGTACCACAAAACATGTAAGTTACTATCTATTCAGAGGGAAATAATTCTTTTCAGATACATTTATTTGTGAAACAGTACCACAAAACATGTAAGTTACTATCTATACAGAGGGAAATCATTCTTTTCAGATACATTTATTTGTGAAACAGTACCACAAACATGTAAGTTACTATCTATACAGAGGGAAATCATTCTTTTCAGCTACATTTATTTGTGAAACAGTACGTCCTCGTTGCTCTGCATTAGTAGTTTCTATAACAATTTTGAGTAAATTCGAAAAATAGGCAATAAATAGTAGAACAAAGATAAAGTTCAAAAACAATCTGTAAAAATAAAATCGGTTTTAAAACTATATTCTTGATTTCGCAAGTATAATATTTTTTCCTAAAAACATTTTATGTTTTAAAAAATTAGCTAAAAGTTTTATAAGTAGGTGAATTAATCTTTATTTTAATCTAGAAAAATAGGTTGTTCCTCATGTCGTTCAGTTCTTTATTATTTAGGTTATGGAAATAAAAGATTGATATTTCATAGCTAGAACTATTGAAAATATAAGAAAGTAAAGCATAACGCATACACTCAAAGAAATTGAAATTAATTAAATACATCATGTTATGTTTGATTTTTTATTTCTCACCTTCCTGAGACCAGCCTGGTGAAAATCCAACTTTTGGAAGTTCCCGAACACTAGGATTCTACAAAATAACCAATAATTTAGTAATAGTTATCAACAAAACAAAGAGTGTGATTTACATTAGTCAAGTCTGTATATTTGAATGTATTAAAACGAGCAACTCAACATATTCTGAGAATAAAGACAATCATATAACAGATCACAATATTTAAGAAGACAAAACTGGGTGTCTTCGCATCAGGTAAGGTTGTAGCAGTTCTTAACGAAATGATGACGTTTCAAACTTTCATACGCTTATACGAATACTTGAATATGTAACCATTATTTCTAAGTATGGTTCACCTTTTTAATATTTACATAAATACGATCTAGAAGCTCATGAACCTTTCTAATGTATTTCATTAATACATTATTTGTTGTATTATTAAAAGTGATATATATATATATATATATATATATTTATAATAATAATAGAAGCTATACGATAACTATGACTAAGAGACAACTAAAAATTTTAAAAAATTAATAATTTGTCTGATTACGATA
>NW_013665611.1:2303099-2308223 GCF_000517525.1 Limulus polyphemus
CATTCTTCGTATAGAAACGATATAACGGCGACTACCTTCGGGGGCCACATTCCTTGAGATGTTCTGACTTTTCTGACAAACGAAGGTGATCCGGCAGGAGAAGGCGACATCGTGTCTAACCCTGAACGATAGGTTTTCAGTTAAATCAATAAGGCACCTGTGTCGATAATTAAGCAAAAAAAGTCTTTAATTTAAAGAGAGGTGCGATTTGTTACGGTGGTTTTATATGATTGGTGAGATGACTCGCCTAAGAAAAAGGCGATGAATTCTGTGAGTAATTGAGCTGATTGGAGCTCGACCAATGTGCGTCTTCCTCTAGAGAGCTGATAGGAGAAAGCAGTGACTGATCGATGGACCTATCGTATTATAAAGGGTTAATCTCACTAGGCTTGCGTAGTTTGACGTCAGCAGCACGGCCCTTTCCTTCCTGAGCTGAACTGCAATAGGTTTTGGTTTCAGTAGAAGATGTAATTTTTCTGTGAGAAACGAAAAACACAATTATCAACACAGTAAATTCTTAGTCGTTTTGACTTAGATTTTTTTATGTTGAAATTAATGTTTACATAGAACATGTTGTATATTGTAAATTATAAAACAGTGGTTCTCAACTTTTTTGAATCCACAGAACCCTTGACAGCGTTCCTTACAAAAAACATTACTGCAATACCATTTCAATAATTCCAGACAGAGTATGTATGTTTACTGCAGCTATAAACCCACACACATACACGCAAAGCATGAGAAATTTCTCGAGCCAATTACTCGGACTCACACGCACACATAACGAGAAGTCGTGCTCTCTCAAATAATAAAAGTTTACCTGACTCAAGTACCCGTTTGTACCTAGTCTCACCCACTAATTTAAAACAATGCAGTGACTTGTTGTTATGTTGTGTCATTATGAAACCCGCTATGCTAATGAATAAATCTGATGTAGTTGGATTGGTATTATGTGACTAGTTCGTATTTAAGCATTAAAATATGTGGAACTCTTGCATTCCGCGGAACCCCTGGATGTCTGTCGAGGATTGTTTGTTTGTAATTAAGCCCAAATCTACACAATGGGCTATCTGTGCTATACCCACCACGTGTATCGAAACCCGGATTCTAGCGTTGTAAGTCCGCAGACATACCGCTGTGCCACTGGGGGCGTCTGTCGAGGAACCCCTGTTGAGAAGCACTAACACAGAACAACATAATGTGTGTTGGTGTACAAATGCTTCAAGTAACATGTTCATTATCTTGCTAAAATACTGTAATACAGTTTTGCACAAGTCAAAGTTTAATATCAATATACCTTAATTAGTGTAATGTTGTCGATCAGTTTACAAACACAAGTTTCCATAAGAATTCCGTTATACATACATTTATATATTTAGGCGTTTGCTTCTTACCTTTCAAAGAAATACTTGTATATTTCAGTTTATTCTATAAGTTCCCCAATACTTACTGTCTGACTACTCCATTGAAAAGTCAATTATTTCACACTGTAACCTGTGACATGTCTTTTTGTTTTTTTAATAATAACATAAAACATTGATATTTCTGTTAACTGGTAGATTCTAGCTCTTGACAGTAGTACATATTGAGGTCCCTTGGTCAAAAAATTTAAAAAAGTTATATTTAGTTAGAAAAATACAAATCTCAATTACTTTTGTGTATTTGTTTCTTTTGTGTCAAAACTACTAAGGCTATCTTCCGGTATCCCTAATTTTGAACTGCCGACCACAAAAAAGGCAACAGGTTGGCAGCACCCAACGCCAACTCTTTGGCTATCCTTTACTAAAGAATAGTGGGATTGACATCACATTATAGCGCTCCTACTTCTGAGAGGGCGAGCATGCCTGGTGTCGGGTTTCGATCCCGCGACCAGCAACTTGCAAGTTGAGCGTCCTAACCGCCACAAATCACATGACCTAATGGTTAAATCAGAATTCGCGAAACTGTGGTTCAGGAGCCGCATGTGATTCTTACGTTGTTGTAGCTCACAATACCCTTAAATTGTAATAAAAATAATAATTTATACCCTGAAATAACAAACAAGTAATACTAGAATAATTAATTAAAATCAAGTTAACAAGTTTTTCTTTTTTCTTACTTAATAGTTCCAATTTAATATTGGGATGGCCAGATGGTTAGGTCGCTCGACTAGCAATTTGCAAGTCACGGGATCGAAACATGTCTCTGAAAATATCCGTCCTTTCAACTGTGGGGGGTATATCCCACTATTCGTTGTTAAAAAGTAGCCCAAGACTTAGCGTCGTTGACTAGCTACTTTCTCTCTTGTCTATTACTTCGAAATTAAGGACGGTAACGAAGATAACCTTTGGGTAGTTTGAGTTTGCGCGAAAATTCAACATACAAACAAAATTGTGCTTTGTAAACAAGTATATCAATAATGCATTTCTATTACAGTAAAATAAATAGGCTACACAATGGACTATCTGTGTTCTGGCCACCACGGGTATCGAAACCCGGATTCTAGCGTTGCAGTAAAATAAAAGAACATGTACGACAAAGAAGTTTGATACACCAAGTTCAAAGAACCTTGGTAAAACCTTAGCGCTTTCCACAGGTGGATCTGTGTTTTTCAGTGCTAAATGAAGCGCAAGGGTTTTATCGGACTTCGTTGAATTGGACTTACCAATAATTGTTTTTGATTTCGTAAGTATAACGTGTAGGAAGAAGACGGTTTTAGTATAATGTGTAGGAAGAAGACGATTTCAATAGCATATTTATTGTAAGAAACATATATAATAAATGTACTTTTAAGGCAGTACGTGTTTAAGAAATATGTTGTTGTTATTTTAGCGTAAAGCTACACAATGGTTTACATATGTTCTGTCCACATCGGATTATCGAGTTTTAGCATTGTAAGTCCTTAAAGTTACCGCTAACCCACCAGAGGATTTTAAAGAATATAGTATACGTAGGGAAAGGGACAAACTGGACAAAGGAATTTCTAGCATCAAGACTATCGTTATCTGAATCTTTTAGCCTAGTCATTCATTCATTCAAACCTATTTAAAAGAGCTAACCTGTTTTGTTATATAAAATAATTTTGCAATACACAGCATTTGAGAGAGAGAAGCAAACAGTGAGATAGATGGATTAGATGAGCTTTTTGACAAAATCAGTAAGAAAAAACACACAAAAGTAACTATGTCATTAAGATAGAACAGTGTTTTACGAATAAAAATAAAGTAAAAACGTAACTGCAAATTACAGTGTTACAAACCCAACAATGTTCACACACCGGAGCTGCCAACCATTTTCAATGTATGGACAGTTAGTAAAAAACCATCACTTTTTAACATTGTCCTAAAACTCATGAATTGGAAAATAATTACATTTAGTTATATCAGTAAAAAAATACTATGTCTATAGAAAAAAAGGCCACTACTTGTGCAAGTAAAAAAAATCTAAGATTGAAAACATGTTACATACATACAAACATGCACAAATAATTTGCTGTTTAAAACTTCAAAACATGCGTAATATGACAAAATGCATAGAATACGTTCTATCTCAATATATATATATATTTAATGAAGAAATCAAAAGACGCTCATAAAACTGTTGGTTTAGCAACACACGGAAGCAAACATTGCATGTCACGTCTTCAGATTTGCATCATAAAGCTTCTTTGTGTAAATAAATATAAATTAGCAATAACTGAGTATGACTAAGACACGATATTTATTGTCTGGTTTATTGCCTCCTGTACTCTGTGATACCGAAGTTAAGACTAAAGATAGTTGCTGGGCGTTACAGTACTTATATGTGGACTTCACGGTTAGAAATTGCATATATCATTTTATGTTTTAATTATGCAGCTGGTTATGCTGCTGTTGCTGCTTTATGCCCTATTTAGCGAAAGTCAGAGTATGTCAGTTAATAGTTGGGATACCCAGATGCAACCTTTTTGCTTGTTTTATTCGGTTATCTAGACAAATTTACATCCTTTGAACAAAAGGTTTTCTTGACAGGTGACATGATTTATCAAACAAGGTCAAGAATGGCTATCACTAACATCAAAAATGTAAATTGTAGCCATGATCGCCTCTGTGCCGCCCTATTTCAGCTTGTTATGTAGTGCCCATCCAAGCATGATTTATCAAACAAGATGAAGAATGGCTATCACTAACATCAAAGATGTAAATTGTAGACATGATCGCCTCTGTGCCGCCCTGTTTCAGCTTGTTATGTAGTGCCCATCCAAGCATGATTTATCAAACAAGATGAAGAATGGCTATCACATTCCCTGTTGGCCAGCTTTCCCATACTCTATGTCATGGGTAATAGTAACTAACCTTTTATTTTTCAAAACTGTTATATTCAATATGTATAATAAAAAAAGTCACATTTCAATGGCTGACTTTGGAGAATTTCAGCTGAAAGGTGAAACAAAGAATTGAAAATTATATACGAAGTTAAAACGGGATTTGATAAATTCGAAAAATAACATTTCCTCAAGTGGACTTGGCATTATTAGTTAGATATCAATTACTAATGAAGGGCCAAAACGAAGAATATGGTTATTAGATAAAATGTCTAATATTTTCCCAGTTTTAACGTCATCGCGTATAATTGTCAAACGAGTCTTCATTTTGATTGATATCAACCAATGAAAAATTGGTTAAATTTGTAACAGTCTAAAAATATGAAACAAACAGTATACTATGGATAATTGTAATAAACATAAGAAGTGATACGATGTTTCACTTAAAATTGGCTGTATATTAACATTTCATTGTAATTAGAAAATTTAAATTTGGCATTTCGAAGTCTCTTAAACAGTTTACTAATGACCATATGTAGGTTGTTATAATTTTCTGTACAAGTTGTAGCGCCCCCACTGGGACAGCAGTAAGTCTACGGATTTATAACGCTAAATTCAGCGGTTTGATTCCTCTCGGTGGACACAGCAGATAGCCCGATGTAGCTTTGCTTTAAGAAAAAGTTTTAGCAGGATTTTTTCACTCCATCTAGAAGTTTTACCAGGTTTCTATCATTTTGTATAGGGTTTCTTTCACTCTACCTAGAAGATTTAGGGGTTTTCTGCTTGGTGTGTTTCTTTCACTATGCCTAGAAGTTTTAGCGTAGGATTTTTCACTTCCATCT
>NW_013665611.1:2308859-2309762 GCF_000517525.1 Limulus polyphemus
AGGGGTTTTCTGCTTGGTCTGTTTCTTTCACTATGCCTAGAAGTTTTACAGGGTTTCTATCATTTTATGTAGAAGTCATATCAGGGGGTTTCTTGCACTCTACCTAGAAGATTTAGGGGTTTTCTGCTTGGTGTGTTTCTTTCACTATGCCTAGAAGTTTTACAGGGTTTCTATAATTTTATGTAGAAGTCATATCAGGGGTTTCTTTCACTCTATCTAGAAGATTTAGGGGTTTTCTGCTTGGTGTGTTTCTTTCACTCCATCTAGAAGTTTTACCAGGTTTCTATCATTTTGTATAGGGTTTCTTTCACTCTACCTAGAAGATTTAGGGGTTTTCTGCTTGGTGTGTTTCTTTCACTATACCTAGAAGTTTTACAGGGTTTCTATAATTTTATGCAGAAGTCATATCAGGGGGTTTCTTGCACTCTACCTAGAAGATTTAGGAGTTTATGACTGGTGCGTTTCTTTCATTCTACCTAGAAGATTTACCTGGTTTCTATCATTTTATATAGAAGTTTAACTTCAGCTAGAAATTTGATCGGGTATGTATAACCATGAGTAGAAGTCTTATCAGGTTCCTGTCTCCTGCACATTTCTTATTTATGTCGATTGGTTTATTGTATTGTTAAACATTTGATTTTTTTTTCAATTTTATCGCAAGCATATTGCAAAGTTGTAGGCTGTTCATTACAAGGTAGCTTCTGACGCTGCCAGTACCATGCTCGATAATAAAAATTGTACTGGCTCGTATCTAATGATTATGAGATGGCTGGGTTATTACATTTTGCGTTTTCTTCGGTTTTTACTAACGAAGATTTAAGCAATATTCCATATCTTGAACATTTGATAGATGGAAACGAGACTGAACAAGATGTCTGCATTATTCTGAACTGATTAAGAAAA
>NW_013665611.1:2310543-2322265 GCF_000517525.1 Limulus polyphemus
TTACAAATGGAGTTTAGTCAAATTGGATTAATGTCACAAGTGGGGTACCTCAGGACTCAGTCTTAGTACAATTGCTCTTTTTGATTTACATCAATGACACAGATGAAGGAATGGTCAATAAATTACTTAAATTTCTAGATGATATTATGGTCTTGGGTGTTGCTGGCTGTGAAGAGGATGATGTTGCTTTACAAAAGGATTTAGATCATTTAGTGAGTTGGGCAAATAAATAGCAAATGGGTTTTAATTATAATAAATGCAAGATAATGCATGTGGGTTATAATAATTTGAATTATAAGTATAACTTGGATGGAAATAAAACTTAATATTGTCATGAAAGAAATGGTGTAATAGTTGTTCAGTCTCTAAAGCTATCCAAGCAGTGTGGTGTTGCTAGTGATAGGGTAAATAGGATTTTAAGTTGCATCTACAGAAATATTGAATACAAATCTAAATAGGTTATAATTTCATTGTATAGTCACTGGTTAGACCACATTTGGAATATTGTGTTTAGTCTTGGGTTCCTTCCCTTAGGAAAAACATTGAATTGTTGGAAAGGGTTCAGAGAAGGGTTACTAGAATGGTGCTTGGGATGGTGGGGTTGTCATACGAGGTGAGGTTGAAATCTCTCAAAGTGTTTTCTCTTGAAAAAAAAAACGAGTTAGGGGGATCTGACTGAGGTGTTTAAGATTGTAAAGGGAATTGATAGTGTTGCTGCATCATCGTTTTTCATACTTAACAGTGAGAATAGTAGGATTAGTGGACACAAATATAAATTTTGGCTGGATAGGAGCCATCTTCAGTTTTATTTTTCTAACAGGGTGGTTGGCCTTTGGAATGGGTTGCCTTCGGATGTTGTGGAGGCAGTTTAAGAAAAAGCTTGGTAAGTATATGAATGATAAGGGCTGGCTTTGAGATATTTTTTAAAATTTATTATTAATAATTTTCACTTAGTTTAGAGGATGGAACATCCGAGATGGTCCCATGTTGTCTCAAAACGTTAAGTTATGTTTAGCAGTTCATTAGAGAATTAAATACAAGGCAAACATGTAATTACGAACCGAGATGCTATTCGATATAGTTTCAGTGCCTGCTTCCACGTTTGGTAAAAGTAAAAGGCAACGGCATACTGTTAGCTTTCTGGTGACTTCACTTTTCTAGTATCTGTGATCTAAAGCTAAAAATGCCAACCATAGCTAAAGTGGAAAGTTGCCAAGTAACTTTGCGCTCACCTTATTTAATCACTTGTTTAAAATGTCTGCCCTTTGATGGCGGCAAAGTTTTACCTCTGAGAAGAAATGTTATATGTGTATATAAACGACTAAACTGTGTATCATGAGTTTGTATAAAGTAAAAAAGTTAGATATCCGTTTCGGAACCACTTTCATTCGTTTAAAGTTTTATTACAGTCAGAAATGGTATATAGCTATTCATACAAGATTGTATAACCACGAGACTCTCGGCTGTCTAAGACTTAAGATGACATCAGTGTTCAATTAACATTTCTATTACCACGATAGCAAACATACGTATATGACCGGTATGGTTAGTGTGTCTCTACTTTAATTGTTTTATGTAATATATCATGTGTAGAAAGCCTAATGTCTAATTTTTAATGAATTATTATAAAGCGTTGAACCAAAATACCATCTAAGGCAGCACACAAAAACGACTGGATATGTATAGGCGACTGTTAGTAACTGGGGGCATACGTTATCTCAGTTCATTCTAAAACCAAACATAGAGTTTGTTATGTACGTCTTCGTAAACTGAGTTTTATCCATGGTGATAATTCCTGGAAGATTTGTTTGTTTGTAATTAAGCACAAAGCTACACAATGGGCTATCTGTGCTATGCCAATCACGGGTATTGAAACCTGGATTCTAGCGTTGTAAGTCCGCAGACATGCCTCTGTGCCACTGGGGGGCTCCAAGAAGAAGAACATTGTTGCTGAGATTTAAAAAAAAAGATTATTCCCACAAAAACAACAAAATACAGGGTTGAGAAATTATATAATTATTAATTTTATTTTTTCCTTAAACAAGGTTTAAAATTTCTCTACTTTCTATTAGCATAAAAACATCTTAATGTAATTTATTGTAATTGTAAATAGAACTGTAATGACGCAGAACGGATTTTTTTGGCATGTGTATCTTCATAGAATTTATGTCTGTTGCTGCAGAAATTGTATAAAGACTCTGAAGCCCTCCACTGGCTCAGGGGTAAATCTGAAAACTTACAATGCTAAAAAGCGAGTTTCGATAACCGTGGTGAGCACAGCACAGAGATCTCATAAAATAACTCTATGCTTAACAACAAACGCTCTCAATAACAATACTGTAATCAAATTTACGAAAATCTAATCTGCAAATTTCAAATTAGTCACAAAGATTAAAAAATAAAAAAAGTTGTTGTTGTTTATGTTATTAAGCACAAAGCTACACAAAGGGCTATAATTGCTCTGCTTACCACGGGTATCAAAACCCGGTTTCTAGCGGTATAAGTCTGCAGACATACCTCTGTGCCACTAGGGGGCAAAACAAAAAATCCATAAACGAACATTAAAATATTCTTAAAATAATTTCCTAGTCTTGTCAAGTTACTCATAAGGATAAAATGTATTTACAAAAAATGTAGAAATTATTTAAACGTCACATACTTCACAGTGAGATAAAAGTACCAAGCTTTAGGGAAAGAAATTTTGAGTTGCAAATTTGTATTTCTTGATCAAAGACTTTTAGGATCATGTAGAAGAGTTTATCGCATTTTTTTCTACAATTCTGTTTGAAAAAGTCTTAGTGATAATATTTTTTGTAAGTTATGCGAAGACAGTAAACGTTAGAGAAATAATATGCTCACTTCAATATTCAAGGGCACAAGATCCTTTAATTTGGAATATACGTCATGGTTGTAACATTACTGAAAATTTATCTTTTTTCTGGTGACAGTTGAAAAGTTCATTGCACTTTCGTCGAGTTTTCTTGCAAGCACATCTTCATCCAAACAGTTTTTCCGTAGTGCATGCAAAGTTAACCAACTGATTGCAACCTTTGGATGCCATCATAAGAATGGTCACTTATTCAGATTCCTTATTAGTAAGCTGCACGATGTCAACGGTTCTGTATGCAGTGTCTTTTGATTGAATGTTGTCAATGGTTTTGTTCTTTTTTTCTCCAGAACAACTATCACCTTCCTTCATCGACAGAAAATGTGTTGTTGGTCTCGTTGTAAATGGAAACACTTAAAGGTTCAAGATGTTAAAGGTGGAGATATTCTCTGTCTAGATTAATTCAAGGAATTTCAAACCTCGTCTGTAGAAAGATGATGTGGTCTTGCAACTTATAAAACTGCATGGTATCGATATAGATAATGTATAAAATATCATACGTAAGCTTACGATATTTGCATGCTCTTTAAACTATAGAGAACGTATTTTTTCCTCAGAGACCACGTTTAAACGTTATTTATGAAAGAGTCTAAATATAATATTCATTGGATTCTGATCAGTTGAATACTGGCAAATGGGTCTCGTCTGGATAATGGATAAGTTACATACATTCCATCAACATTCATATCCCTTTATATTTTATTGGTTTGCTTTCAGCACTAAATTTTACGTGCGTAGAGATATTCACACAATACATAAACACACCATTATTATTATATATATATGCATACTGTAAAATTGCCACGGTAAAGAAGTGCATCTACGTTCCTATTTTTTAATCATGTAGTTATATAATTTTGTATGCGAAGTTCCAAACCATGGTTCAATAATATACTGTCTATGTGAGTCACATCATCCATATGTATTCTATATGGTTTTACATGCTTGTACCAACTGGCCAAGCTGTAGGTATGGTTCTTCCACCACGTATGTTCCACAACTTTTTTTATTTTCTGACTGCCTTGTATATTTAGATCCCCGATTGGTTGGCGGTAAGTTTATAGACTTATAACACTCAAATCAGGGGTTCGATTCTCCGCGGTGGAGAGAGAGAGAGAGAGAGTTCGGATAGTTAATTGAGTAGTTTTGGATTATGAAAACAACATTTGCATATATAGAATAAAACTCTAGTTACCTAGATAAACACTAATCATATAATAATATTATGAAACATGTCTGTCGTATATATGTTTATTATCTATAGAATACACAATAATTGAGACAAGTTGACACCGTGAACATTAATTAATTCCTTAATCTAAAGTTATTCAATAAAATATATTTCTCCTAACATTTTTCATGTTTAACTACTGTATATTTTATACTACATAAATAAAAATACTGTATGATACAAGATTTTCTATAAAGAATTCTCTCTGTAACCGCTGTCTTGTCAGCTTGTCAGTCAGTTGTGACAGAAAATGACTTAAGGAAAGAACAGTGAGTATTTTGTTTTTAAATTAATATTTAGTTCAAGTTGAAGGTGCGTAAGAAGACATCTTTCATTCACTCAGCTCCCTTCCCTGATTCCATGAAGTAAACCAAAAACAAGACAGAAATGCAAAATATAGATATTTGAACATAAGTAGACACATTATTTTTAAAAACCATGTGAACAAGTACCAGCATAAAGAATACATAAACAGAACTGTCTGAGTTGCATTATGATTTTGATATGTAATATAACGTACAGTGAAGGTAAAAACCTTGTATAAAATGCTGACAAAAACTTTGTCGTGTCGCCATCACTATCCACCATGTGCATTTATTTAAGTTTAATCAATTAATATTTAATACAAAACATTCCAAAGTAATATATATGTATATATAATCTCAGTTTTAGATACTCTGCCTATATTTGTTTCTTACATGGCATTTTTGAACTACATTACTAATTTCACCAATTGTATTGAAAATGAGCAGTGTTAGACATTTGAGTAGAAACAATATTCACAAGTAGCTCGCGTATGTGACTCTAGTGAGTTCACTACAGTTTGGTACAAAAACTACCTTTCATAAACTACAAATATTGAAAGAGATGAATCCTATTAAGGATTAGTATATGCAGAAGGGTTAGACATTTGAGAAGAAACAATATTCACAAGTAGTTTGCGTGTGTGACTCTAGTGAGTTCAGTACAGTTTGGTACAAAAACTACCTTTCATAGACTACAAATATTGAAAGAGATGAATCCTATTAAGGATTAGTACATGCAGAAGACAAGACATGAAAAAAAATTGGAGATTTCATTTAGTCTTTTCTCATATGGTACAAATGTGTCACAAAAGGGCTCAACTTTCAACATTTGTGGTATTTATACGCTAATGTCGATACTAGATCGGTTTCTGTTCATCACTAATGATTCTGTAATCTTTGGTGTCCCCACAGATCAAACTCACGGTAGTAATGAACAGAATAAGTTATAATAACGTCGATACTTGAGGTTATTTGAGCCCATACACCAGAGTAACTGTAGTAATAAACAGGATTAGTTTTAACGTCGATACCTGAGCCCATATACCAGACTAACAGTAGTAATAAACAGGATTAGTTTTAACGTCGATACCTGAGCCCATATACCAGACTAACAGTAGTAATAAACAGGATTAGTTTTAACGTCGATACCTGAGCCCATATACCAGACTAACAGTAGTATTAAACAGAATCAGTTCTAACGTCGATACCTGAGCCCATAGACCAGACTAATAGCAGTAATGAACAAAATCAGTTCGTACATCAGTACCTGAGCCCATATACCAGAATAACAGTAGCAATAAACATCATCAGTTCTAACGTCGATATCTGAGCCCATAAACCAGACTAATAGCAGTAATGAACAAAATTAATTCTTACATCTACACCCCTCAGATATCGGCTTTAGAATAGATTCTTTTTATTACTGCTGTTAGTCCGATCTGTGGGCTGAGGTTTCGGTACTAGAACTGATTTTGTTCATTGTCAGTTCTGTTTTAATCTGTGGACTCAGGTATCCGTGTTAAACCTGCTTCTCTTCTTGTGCTTAGCTCGTATAAAACAAGGCACGAAACTTTACATAAAATTGTAGATTTTACGTCGGTGCCAAAAGAGCGAATGTAAATTCATTACACTACTTTTAAATTTATTTTACGCCATTGTTTCTTTACAATTATCCGTTTTTTTTTACGCACAATGATACCACAAAAACACGCGCTTACATATATCCACTTGTATATTCATATAAAATACATATTTGTTTTCAAATCTCAGAAAGTAATATTACGAATGTCCTCGAACGAACGTTCAGAGAACAACAACACAAAAGTGTTTCACTGTGAGAAGGACGAAACGGTAGATCGTGACTGTAGCACGTTCTACTTTCGGTTTATATTTGTAAAGCTCACTCGTTGGCTTTTCGAACATTCCAAGCCCTAAAATAGACTCCGTGGCCGCGCGGTGCTTACTTCCATTACATCGTGACTGCTCATGCCTCGTAGATTAGTCATGTACGTGGTCTGGCTGAGTTTAGAATATGACTTCTCGGGTGCCACATAACAGTAAAGTTTGAAATACGGAAAAAAAGTCTGCTGCTTAGGTGCTCGTGCCAACTTAAATGTTGAGTTTATGCACATATAAATACTAACTCGTTACCGAAGATTAACGAGGATACAAATGTGGTTCAACATGATTAGGTAATCTTAGGTCCCTTTTTAAAAATTGTGATCACTTTATTACAAAAAAGAGAGTAAAGCACACACACACACACATGCCCGAATCAATGTTTGGTAACGTAGACTACGAAAACCTAATGTAATATTCTATCTTTCTATGATTGAGTCACCATAAGTATAAGTTAACAGTTATGTTAAGGATAGGAGAAACGAAACGGTTAAATCCAAAGATTTCTGTTTATACGAGACGTAAGACTTGTTGTTTTTAACGATTTTGTTTCTTTGATGTTAAGAGCAAAGCTACACAATGGGCTATCTGTGAGCTGCCCACCATGGGTCGCGATAACAGATGTTTGGTGTCGTAAGCCTGCAGACTTACCGCTGAGTCACCGGGGGCGCTCATAGCTAAGAAAACAAAAATACCAATATTATAAAGTGTACCCTAAAACTACTAACAAAAATACTCCGAGAATGCACAAGGGTTATAATTTTATACAGCTTTAAAGAACCTAAACCTTCACAAAAATAACGTTGAATAATACCGTCAGAGGTCGCTGAAATAAATTAATGTCAACTCATAGTTCTATTACTTTATGAACATTTACTCGCTCGTCTTCTGTTCATCAGGGTTCGTACGATCTTGCAACAAAGACATTTTACGGTATGAAGCAGTTCCAACTTTTTACAACTTTTTAAAAATGAACTTAACATATTAATATTATTTTGCTATCCATATGAAACACAAGAGGCAACAAAGTTATGTGATCAAGATAAATTATCTACAGTGAATAGATGAAATGTGATCATGGGTTTTCAAGTGATTTTTACGTTGATGGTAATTTGTAGTAAATACATCGTTAGAGGGTGATATTTTTGCTAGAAATGTTTATTATCATACATAAACATCAGGAAGGCAAAGGTGGAGATCATTGAACATCAGAAGAATTGATGGAATCAGAATTCTCCATCTTTTCATTGTGATAATACGTGATCTAGATCACTAAAACGAAACATCGCCTGAATTGATTCTTGAGCTATAATTCAGCACAAGGAAATTACAGTCGAAATAAGTAAAATTCAACATGAGTATTCATGTTTTTATCTGCGTTGTAAATTACTTGGTGTGAACAAAAATCAGTTTGATTATAAGTTTGGAATCGGTAGCTGTATTTAACAAAACTATGATTGTAATGCCTCATGATACAAAAAACATTCTTCACAAACAATGGCACAGGAGGTTAAAATTTTTTTGCCCAACATACAGATCTGATTAAATACTGAAATGGTTAGAAAATTGTTACTGGAGTTAATCGTACTTTATGATAATGATGTTCCATGTCACGTGCTGATCTGGGAACTACTTCCTTCTTCGTCGTCGATCGTGCTCAGTCTGATTGCCATAATGATGCATTATTGTATGGCACCGAAACTTCTCTTGAAACAAACTTCTACAAAAAACGTATGTAGATTTCTCAAATAATTGCACTATAATAGACGTAGACTTCTAAAAACACGTTTAAGCAGAAACGCTAGAAACCGAGTTTCGATACCCGTGGTGGGCAGAGCACAGATAACCCATTGTGTAGCTTTGTGCTTAATTCCAAACAAACAATCAAACCTACCAACTTTCTGATAATAAAAGCCGTTACTTACAAGTATCAGAAGATATATCAAGTTTCATTACAATGGTTTTATGTGTCGGAAGGTTCTCTTTCATAATCATCGCTTTCATTTTGAACATTAAAAAGGCGACGCTCCAAACTTGCTTAAGGATAATTGTTTTAAGCCTTTTACTGTTCGAAATACTCTTCTGTACGAGTTTTTCTGTTTTCACAGAGAACACAAAAGGCTTCCTTTTTGGAAATAACATGCCTTTTGGCTCTACATTGTTTAATAAACTTGCTGCATGACTATTTTTTTCAGAAAGGGCTGAGACTTATTCCTCGAGCCACAAATCTTTCCATAGAGATACTGTACTCACAGATGATAGTGAACTAGAAGCTAATCAAATACATAGATGTTAAACATGTCGCCCGAAGTGCCACAGTTTGCATCTGCAGCGACACGCCATGTACTAGCATTTACAAATCGTTAACATACATTTCAATTGATGTTTCTTACTCACATAATTAACAGTTAAAAAGCAAAAAAAAAATGTTGAGAAGATATTCCTGGTCGTACAAATAAATAGATATAGTTTTGTGGTTATGTACGTATTCTATGGCATAATTGCCTATAGAAGTCGAGTAGGACTGTTTTGAAGAAATGAGTTTCAAGCCAACAGACGAAAGAATCGTAAACGACTTAGCTTTGTTATTGGTTGAGTCTGTTTATAACTTAATGATCACTTACGCTCGTAGAAACTGTAAAAACATTTTATGAACAATGTACACATAAAAAGGTATGGTATGGCAAACAAGTTGAATAAGTAATTAACTAATCATTAATTGCTCTACTGCAAGGAAATAGTTGTATTTATGTATACTGTAGTGTGCAAATTTATTATAACACCCCACTGTTTTTGTAGTTTAGATTTTTGTACGCAAGGAATAAAACCATTGTAACATTTCAAAATGCATCGAAATAAGCAAACTATTGATTTTCTTCACTTTATACATCGCTTTAATATAATACAAGGCGGTGCAACATTGTCACACACGGTTGCCAGTATATATTTCTTAAGTTGTTCAAGATGCCTAATCTGAATACAAGGCGGTCCAACATTGTCACACACGGTTGCCAGTATATATTTCTTAAGTTGATCAAGATGCCTAATCTAAATACAAGTCGGTCCAACATTGTCACACACGGTTGCCAGTATATATTTTTAAGTTGCCCAAGACGTCCAACCTGAATACAAGGCGGTGCAACATTGTCACACACGGTTGCTTTTAATTTCTGATAGAAATTTAAGATTTTCACATTCTGAGATTTATTCAGATACATGAAGATATATAAGTGATGGTATTTTTTTCTCGCCCATTACAGCTAATACAGTGCGTTGTTACCATTTAAATGCCAAAACAGAGAAAATTAACACATTGAAAAAATATAAGGTAACCCAGTTCTATAACAACAGACAAGGCAGGAGACGTAGAAAAAAAACTCCCGAAAAGAGATGTTAGATATCTAAAGTTACTTCATTGCAAAAAAAAAAAAAAAAAACTAGAAGGGGAGAAAATTTGCTGATGACATTAACAAGTAATACAAAAATAAAGTTTTAACAAGTAAATTCTCAGAAATGGTGCAGAAATGTTGTTTTTGGGGAGGAGTAGCAGGAAGAAAGCGAATATGGCAAAAATTCTAGCTTTAGTGAAAGAATTTGTATTCTTGTCTTTGGCATAATGACACAAGATGCTTTGAACAGACAATTCTAAATTGAAAGAATTACACAAGGTGCTTTGGACAGACAATTCTAAATTGAAAGAATCACACAAGGTGCTTTGGACAGACAATTCTAAATTGAAAGAATTACACAAGGTGCTTTGGACAGACAATTCTAAATTGAAAGAATTACACAAGGTGCTTTGGACAGACAATTCTAAATTGAAAGAATCACACAAGGTGCTTTGGACAGACAATTCTAAATTGAAAGAATGACACGAGGGGCTCTGGACAGACAATTCTAAATTGGAATAACGACACAAGGTGCTTTGGACAGACAATTCTAAATTTGAACTGTTTGGTTCCAACCGGCGTGTTTGCTGAAGAATTAATGAGAGATTGCAGAAGAAATGCCTTGTACCAACATCTCCACACAATTTATGGAATCGTGTATCAGTATAAATACCATAATATATTAGTCCATTATGCTATACCCTCTGGAAAAAAGCTGATTGGGCAAATTTCCATACTTCTAGAATAAAATTACTCCGAACACACCTCTAAGAAATTTCGAGCTTATTTGTCAATGAAAGAAAACTCAGGAGAGCTCCAGAAAATGGAATGGTCGCCATAATGTCCATATCGTAACTTCATAGAACAACTCTGGATTCTGCATTGTCAAAGTACCAACCGTACTGGAGAAAGCCACTAGATACAGATCCATGGAAAATGAAATCAAATTACTATAGATACTTTGAGAAAATACATAGACACAATGCTATAAGGATGCCAAGCTGTTACTGATGTCAAAGACATATCTGGAAAAGAACAATTATTTTTTGTTTGTTTTAGAGTAAATACACATTGGTCTATCTGCTGTGTCCATCACGGGGAATCGAACTCCGGATTGTAACGTAGTAAGTCTGTAAACTTACCGCTGTTCCACCATGGGACGAAAAAGATCAACAATGTTTTAAACATATTTGTAAATTGGAGCTTATGTACCTTTCATATTGGCTCTTCACAAGAAAAGTATTTAAATTGGTTATTTTAGCAACCCATCATGAGATAGGATTAAGAACAAATTAAAAATATATATAACCATAAATCTGTAAAACAAGGTTTTTCTGTCATGTTGTAATTTGTTTTAACTTCTTATTTGTTTGTTTGTTTTTAATCACAAAGCTACACAACGTGCTATATGTGTTGTGCCCACCACAGGAATCGAAACTTTGTTTTTAACGTTATAAGCCTTCAGACTTACCGCTGAGCCACTGGGGTGGCATTTCTTATTGAGATATAGGTTTTGATGTTCAACAAAATTTTTATTTAACACAAATTAACTTGAAGCTTATTGTGTACTACATTTTTGATTAAATTCAGAGGATAATGGATATAAAACACTCACTAATGATTACCTAACTCTCTTTATCTGTTGACGTTGCATTAACATGTAAAAACAGTAAGATAAACAAAATCTTTTTGGACAATGAACAGGTTTCTAAACACTGTTTGTTAGCTGTCAGCGAAGAAAAGTGAACAAGCGTTTACATTGTAAGTCTAACTAGACGTTGATGTGTTTATAAAGGAAAATTCTCCGAGCATGGAGCCTATGCAGCATTAAAGATGTTTGTAAAAACGACGTCTAAAAATAAACACCATCTTTGAAATCCATTAGATAACAGTTTGCTACAAACAATAGTCCAGTGTTTAACTTCCACGTAGCAAACAGGCAGATGCTTGGATTGGATAAATCGAACTTGGAGGAAATAAGAAGTAAAACTGGAAAGTGAGAGTATATATA
>NW_013665611.1:2323127-2327385 GCF_000517525.1 Limulus polyphemus
GTTCCTCTCTTTAATAATTTGGTTAGATAAACTATTTATTCAACATGCTTATTGATCAGTTACAAAATTTAGAAAAATAAAATTTCTTTAGAGTTATGATTGATGTTGTATACACTGTAAGAAAAATTTATTTATTTAGCTTGCTGGTTGACCATTTATAAAGACAGGAAATCAAAGCTCCTTTGGTGTTCTGATTAATTATTTAAATAAAAGCAGAAAATTCGAGTTTCTTTAGCATACTTCTTGAAGCATTTATAGAAAATGAGGAGTAACATGTTTGATATATATATATATATATGTATATGTCGTTATTAGTTTATAAAAACACGTGTTCCAGCTGTATAAAACTATCTCTGGAAATATCTATGTTTTGTCATGCATTTCTATTTGTACATTCTGTTTTACGTATCTAAATATAGAAGACTTACATATAAATAACTATGATGCATGCAAAGATAAAAAACAAGTGGATCTAAAAGCAGACAACTAACTGTTCAAGTACCCTCATGCAGGGCACAAGAAAACGTGCGTCTATTCTAAAAAAGTAGTATATCTATTCTAGAGAAATATTAATCTATTCTAGAAAAGTTTGCCAGTTTTTAGAGAAATAAATGTGACATTTCAAAAGAGATAAGTATGTCGATTCTAGGAAATTAAGTATGTCTATTCTAGAGAAAAAAGTATGTCGACTTTATAGATTTAAATATGTCGTTTCTAGGAAAATAAGTATGTCTATTCTAGGTAAACAAGTGTGTCGACTTTATAGATTTAAATATGTCGATTCTAGGAAATTAAGTATGTCTATTCTAGAGAAACAAGTATGTCGACTTTATAGATTTAAATGTGTAGATTCTAGGAAATTAAGTATGTCTATTCTAGAGAAACAAGTGTGTCGAATTTATAGATTTAAATGTGTCGTTTCTAGGAAATTAAGTATGTCTATTCTAGAGAAACAAGTGTGTGTCGACTTTATAGATTTAAATGTGTAGGTTCTAGGAAATTAAGTATGTCTATTCTAGAGAAACAAGTGTGTCGACTTTATTCATTTAAGTGTGTCGATTTTACAGAAATTAATAATTATATTCTAGAGAGGTAAGAGTTTTTATTTCATATAAATAAATGTGTGTCAATTCTATAGAAACAGTTTATCTATTATAGAGGAAAGTGTGTTGATTCTAGACAAATAAGGGTTTTATTCTAAATGAATTGGTGTGTATCGTCTAGAGAGGTAAGAGTTTTTATTTCATATAAATAAATGTGTGTCATTTCTATAGAAACAGTTTATCTATTATAGAGGAAAGTGTGTTGATTCTAGACAAATAAGGGTTTTATTCTAAATGAATTGGTGTGTATCGTCTAGAGAGGTAAGGGTTTCTATTTTAAAGAAGTGAGTGTGTGACAATTTTAAATAAACAATTTACCTATCATATAGAAAAGTGCGTGGATTCTAGATACATTAGTGTGTGTTTTTTGTATGTAGAGGTTCTATTTTAGAGAATTATGTGTGTGAATTCCACATAAGTTACTTTGTTTATTCTAGAGAAATTAGTGGATCTGTTCAAGAAAAGTAAGGGTTTCTATTTCACATAAATAAGTTTTCCATTCTAAAGAAATGAATTTATCTATTCTGGAAGAATAAAAAAAACGCGTTTTTTTTTCTAGAGAAATAAATATGTTAATCTTTGTTTGTTTTCCTTCAGGTTATCATTGATAAACCATATACATATTCGATTTAACGACAACTAAAGTTTGATGCATACATAAATTTGCAAGATCCTAAAAAAAAAAAATCCCCAACATATGATTATTTTGTCTTGCTAATCTGCAAACAAATGATGTTAGGTAACTTACCCGACAATAAAACACGCACGTTTTCTACTAGCGAAACTTTTAACGACACTTACCCAGAGATCTCCTTTAGACACTGATACCTACTGCATCTTCTCACTCTCTCCAACAGACCTGGCGATCTACGACTCGCGCCACTGACTAAACTTGCCAATTTCTGCGCGTGGAGCGAGTTGTGAGCACAGAGGCACGTGACAACACGAGCCTCCGGCCTTATTAAGACGTCTTGCAGTTGGTGACGCACATTATAATAATGATCCTAAGAAGGAAAACGAATACTCAAGTAAACAAATCAAAGATTCTCATTTTAGCGTGCATTAACAATAACTGATGCTCAAATCAAGCAGTTTACATAAACTGGAACTAAATATTAACCTAGTAGATAACGTTAGCTCATTTAATATATTGGTTTAGCCAGGAGTACGCAATGCCAAATAAATACATAAAGATAAAAAATTAAAATGCATACTTTCTGTGGTCATTCCAATAACGAAAATAATCTTTATTTCAAAACTTACTGAAACTGGGGAAAAGGAACAGTTGGATACGGTAAAAATGTAAGATAATAGATTTCTCCTGGAAAATGATTTGCATAGACTTCTGCAAGCATAAATGTCCTGGAGTCTAAAGTTATGGTTTTCAATTTTATGAAGGACTAAAGGTCAAGAGTCATAGCTCGAAAAATTCTTGCCAATACTGAGCATTAAGGAACTACTCCTGGATTTTGTTCTCGTTTTATTAAAGACTGTTTCTAATTCCTGCTCTCAAACATGTACGAGCTAAGATAGTTGAGTGCAATCATTAATCACTTCCAAATATTAACCAGGTTAGAAACTCAAGGATAACTATTATAATCATTAGCTATGAGTTTTTAAAACCATATTTCATAAATTGCAATGTTTAACCCATTATTTACGAATATAAAATAGCTCCTGATCAAAAAGTAAGCTAACGCCACATATTAGAATTGAAAAATAACATACTTTTTTTAGGCTAATTCTATATTAAAAACTACCTAGAAGTACATAATGTCATAAATCAATACATAAATAAACTAGAACCTACATAAAGTTAGAATACATTGACTCATCAGTTGTATATCCCTAACTATTAGCGATATTTTCAACCGTTTTAGCTAGACAATCTATATCAAGTGTAGCGTGGTCTGTTTGGTTTTATTCAATTGCCAGTCACACTTAGAGCTCATGAAACTAAGAACATGAATTTCATTAACAACTTGTGTATTCTATTATCTGTGCGTATAGAATATATATATAGTTTTAGTGGTAAGATTAAGGCTTGTTTGTTTGTTTGTTTTGAATTTCGCTCAAAGCTACACGAGGACTATCTGCGCTAGCCGTCCCTAATTTAGCAGTGTAAGACTAGAGGGAAGGCAGCTAGTCATCACCACCCACCGCCAACTCTTGGGCTACTCTTTTACCAACGAATAGTGGGATTGACCGTCACATTATAACGCCCCCACGGCTGAAAGGGCGAGCATGTTTGGTGTGACGGGGATTCGAACCCGCGACCCACAGATTGCAAGTCGAGTACCCTAACCACCTGGCCATGCCGGGCCCAAGATTAAGGCACATAATTTAATTACCCAGCTTTCTTTTAATGCGTTTTCTAAGCACTTTTATTATTCTCTGTTGTAAATATTTTACCAAGGCACAGTATTACGTTTCAGTAATGTTGAATCCAGTACTGCACATTGCCAAAGGAAAGGCTTAACTCACTCTAATAATTATTTTATCCTCTTCTACCCTAACGTAAACTGGAGAGTCTTTTATTCTGGTATTAAAACCTATCTGTAGCTAGAATGTATATTCAGCAAAGAGTTTTGCGTATAATCTGACGTACTACAGATTCATACTTTAACTATTCAGAATTTCGAATATTTATTATACCATTTCAAACTTGGGAGGTTATAACGCTAAAATTCAAGATTCAATCCCAGCTGTGAGCACAGCACAGATAACTTATTGAGCGCTTTGTGCTTTACAACAACCAAACACTTTTAATGGTAAATACATAAAGTTTAAGTAGTCGGTTTACCTGGTTTTCACTCTTAAAAACTTAATGTAATCTTACACCTGGATTCAACTACGTGCATGCACAACAATGTAAGTAGGTGCTTTTGCAGTGCTAATAATTTCTAAACTCAAGCAATACGTTATAGGCCTAATTTTTCTAAAACTACAAGATCAATGCCTAAAAAAATCACCTGCTATAAAATCTGTAAGGGAAATGAAGTTTATGCAGTAATAATACTGTAGAAAAAAATCATGGGAGTTAACATATTTGAATAGTTTGGTTTCCAAGTATAGAAAGATTATGAAACTACGTACATATACCAGCGTTTTGTTCCAATGAAAAAATATTATACTTTAAAAAATATCAAAGTGAG
>NW_013665611.1:2327861-2332772 GCF_000517525.1 Limulus polyphemus
CCACCCACCGCCAACTCTTGGGCTACTCTTTTACCAACGATTGACCGACACATTATAACGCCCCCACGGCTGAAAGGGCAAGTATGTTTGGTGTGACGGGGATTCGAACCCGCGATCCTCAGATTGTGAGTCGAGTGCCGTGACCACCTGGCCATGCCGGGCCAGAAAGAGTATTAACTCATTCAAACAAATAATGATTTCTTACAAATAATTAACACGCTTTCTTGTAGATGTTTATTATATCAATCGAATATGATATTTTTAAGAACATCTCACAGTAGTTCAACTACATGTATTTTCACATATAACTACGTTATTTAACTTAAGAGTTAACACAGTTTGGCTCAATTTGCTCTTTACTGGTTCGCTTTAGATAATTTAGTTTGCGTGTTCCTAGTCAAGGAAAACTGCTTGTATTTTGAGTTACTATGTTTTGAGTTTTGGCAAAATATCGAGTTGGCAACCTGTCTCCGAGGAATTCTCTTGTGCGCGTGACCTACTTGTGTTTCTCCTTTTGATATTTTGGTTATTAAGCTCACCTTGACAACTGGCCGAGACTCACTACGCCTGTGAAGAATGTTTCACTGCCTTACAACTTGTCTCTTATAAACTAAATTTATATGTGTTTGCATATGTGTGTGAGAGAAAGAAGGAAAATTTATTCTAGATTCTATAATATTGAAGAAGCTATATTATCAGCGAATACATTTTACTACACAACTAAAAGACAGGATCATTTTCTACTTAAAATTTGGAAAAAAAAAGTTGGTCAAAGCAACAACAACAGGAAAACAGGTATATAATATATATATGGATCATGTGACACTACAAGCTAGGTTCGTAAAGAAATCTGCTCACCATAGAATTTGTTACACAACGTATGCTCATGTACTTGGAAATAGTTACTAAGACAAATGAGATTATGATTTAGTGGAGCGACTGTAGTGCTATAGTTCTTTTTTTTATAGTTTTTTTTTGTTGTTGCCGTTATTAGCTAAAACAGCTCTTCTGCTTTTAGCCCCCTTTCCGGATTCTAGCCAAGTTTAGGTTCGCCTGTTCCTAGCAAAGTTATCATGGTTACAAATCGCGTATCTCACAGGTTTATTAATGGTCTTTGTTCTCAAGAAAACTTAACAGGGGTTCAACTATTTAGCTTTAACACCATGTTTTAGATGAAAGAGTAAACTAACATGAAATGTCAGTTGAATGTATTACTATCATTTTAGTGTTAAGGGCTAAGATGCTAAGGTGAGAAAGTTTTTTAGGCCTTTTGCGTGCAGATAAACACCAGGTTTGATGGCAGCTGTTTTTATGGCATTCCTATTAGTCACTTTATTTAAGGTTTCATACAAGAAGTATGTAAAAATAACAGAAAAAATTAAATATGAAACGCTAAACATTTATTGCTTGATATAAGCAAATTAAGAAACATTCCACAAAGATAATTTGGGATCCGCTGTGATATCTCCTGCAAAATATCAATATCTTTATCACTTCGTCAAGTTAGGTATGTTACACTTTAACAAAATCAACATTTTGTATTCAACACCTAGATGGTTCCTGAATAAATTATATTTCGTTGTTATCAGACAGTTTTACTTTCTTTTAATGCGCTTTCTAAGCACTTTTATTATTCTCTATTTTAAGTATTTCAACAAAGCACAGTATTATTTTTCGGTAATGTCAGATGCAATATTGCACATCGTGAAATGTAAGGTAAGGTTCTTTCAGACAAGCGCGACTTATCTGTACCATATGCATCTTTCCTTTGACTCATTAACACTCTGTATATTATTCTGTTTGTATTCCCGTACCGTATGCATCTTTTCCTAGACTCAGTAACACTATATATATTATTCTGTTTCTTTCAGACAAGCGCGACTTATCTGTACCGTATGCATCTTTCCTTAGACTCATTAAGGCATTAACACTCTGTATATGATCCTGTTTCTTTCAGATATGCACTACTTAAAGGTGTGTGGATAATATTATTGGGATATTCTTATAATTAGTTAAACAAAAACTAATAATATGCATAGTTCTTATCTTTTGAGAATTACCGATAATTTTTTTCGAAACAATCGCTCCTTGCAGAAACTTAAGTTACATGTTATGCGTCTATAACATAGTTTTTCTAGCTATTATGTGCTTAGTTTTAAAAAACTCACATTTTCCTTTCTGAACCTCATAACTGTTATATGTTTCTTCAAAAATATTACTGTTAAACATAGAGAAATTGAAAAAACAACAAACACTTTGACGCTTTTTCCTAAACTTATGCAGACATTTTGGTTAGAGGATATAATTTTCCTAAATTATAATAACTGAATATATATTGTTAAAGCAAAAATTACTTGAATTTTTCTTTTTTGCCTTAGAAAGAGGGGGAAATACAAAAATCACTAGTTTTTAGTTCGGCTCACACTACTGTTTCAAAAAACTCAAAATGTACTTAAAGTACTAGAATAATTTATATAACTTTGGCATTTACTGTCAGCATAAAGTCATTCTCGGTTGTTATTAGATATTATTGGCACGTGTTTAATCATCAAACGTTTTCACTGAAATTTGAAGCTATAGCGTGTTACACATAAAGGCGCTAAAGCCAAAAATCCCTCTCCGAAGCTATCACGACGGAAGTGACGTTTATACGTTGCAACTAGTTTTAATATATCTGTTTAAATTATATTATTGAAGGTACCATAGCAAAATTCTTAGATTGATATATTTCTCCCCGAGTACACATGAGCTTTACTACAGTATAAAAGGTCATATTTTACACTAAAGGTCATATTTTACACTAAAAGGTCATATCTTACACTTAAAGAAAAAGAGAAAGATTAAATACGTGTCTAATTTCCAGGAAGCATATTATAAAAATAGTAAACGTATTGCTTTAATACACATTAAAGATATTGCTGTAATGCACATTAAACATATTGCTATAATGCTCATTAAAAGGTACTGTAAACTATAATAACAAAATAATGATGCGTCATTAACACATTTCATGATTTTATCTTGAAGATCGAGCTTTTGAAAGTACTTCTTTCTCCATTTATAAAAGAATTCCAACGTGTATCAGATCCAGATCTTTCCTGGTGAGCTATGCTTCATCTCACCACAGGCTAAATGACATCTAATTGTAGCACTTCTTATGACTTTAAACGGCATATACTGGGTAAAACAAATCTGTATTGTACTTTTACACAAACTGTGTTTCCAAAACACAGACTTGAATGAACTATATAACACAACTGGTTGTTGTAGCTATATAAACTAGCTCCTTTAATTTGTTAATTAGCCCTTAAGATTTAAGATATTTTATATCATCTTATTTGTACAAATGATCTGAAAGTATATATTTTATGTAAGTTATTCGAATTTACAACGTTTATCTCTTTACTACATCTGGTTAGCAGCACCTGCGAAAGTATTTGAAAAACGAGCAATGTTCTATGAAAAAAACTACCTAGATATAGTGTCTGTTAAACATATTAACCTAATTCTAGCGATTTCAAGTATAATAGCACCTCAATTTCTCATGTGTTTAAGCTAATTGCATCAAATTGAAAAAAAGTATTTAATACATTTTCTTTCATGAAAAGTTGATAAGATGATTATTAAAACAAAACCTTGGTCACAGCAAATTTCGATTAAGGTTTTTAAAGAAACGATTTGCCTTAGTTGTTGTTCCTTAGACTGCTCCGATTCCTTGAGATATAATAACATATTTTGTTGGTATAAAGACTTCAGCATCTTCTTCACATAGATTGTCTTGAACGTTTTTCTCATCTCATGATACTCCAAACTATATGTTCCTTGAGATATAATAACATATTTTGTTGGTATAAAGACTTCAGCATCTTCTTCACATAGATTGTCTTAAACGTTTTTCTCATCTCATGATACTCCAAACTATATGCACGTCAGAGACTAGGGCAAAAGCTCGCCAGTGGCATGTCTGCCGTCTTATATTGCTAGAAGCACAGACAGCCCTTTGTGTAGCTTTGTGCTAAATAACAAATAATGCATCATTCAAAATAATATAATGTAACTTTCTGGAAAAAAGAAAGAAAAAGCTCTTGGTTAATTACTGAAATATCAGAAATGGACAGATTTTGCAACTACAAATATTGACACACAAGGAAGCGAATAAAAGGTTAGTGGCATTTTTCTAGACGAAAGCACAATTTCGCAAACCCTTAAAACTGTGCTCATGTGTACATTTATTTTTGCTTGTTCACTTACATGATATTCTATTATAATAGTTTAAGCTACATCTTATTCCTTCTGTAGACGTAACTACTTTAACCAGACTGGCTCATCTCTAATCCCTCACTTGGAAAGGAATTGACTCATTTTAATATAAACTCAAATGGTAATTTCCAGTGAAAATCTTGTTTAGTGGCATAATCTTACCACTTGTTTGCGACTGAGTCAAAAATCTGATGCATATTTTATGATTGAAATATATTATTATTTGTAAAGGTAACAATTTCAGAAATTATAGCGCTACTGGTGCCATTGTTACGACGTTTAACATTGAAATGATTTCACAGATTATCAAGAAACATAAAGAGTTTATTCCAAAATTTCTCGGAAAGTAATACAAGGGCAATCTAATAAAGTCTGGACACGTCTTGAATGGTTAATGAAAGAAAACTTATTTATAATCACACAATACCAACGTCATTTACAAAATAACATGCAATAACTGCCCAGAATTCGACATCAGAGAAACAGAACGAAAATTGGAAACCAGATTGACAGAACACAATAAAAACCGTTCCATGTTTTTCACCATTGCAACTCAAAAAAACCATAATATATCTATTAAAAACACAATCATTTTAAACAAAGAACCCAACATAAACAAACGAAAAATCAAGGAACCCATCTTAATTGAAC
>NW_013665611.1:2333700-2335123 GCF_000517525.1 Limulus polyphemus
CCACCGAAGGACACAGATGTTAAGAGTTTGAATGTATAGCCATCTATAAATTACAGTTTTTTTTTCTGAAACTTAACAAAACATAATGTATAGTTAAGCGTTTATAACAAAATATTGGGTACGGCATGTCCCCTGATGGGAGAGCGGTAAGTGTACAAATTTACAAAGCTAAAATCCGGGGTTCATTTTCCCTCGGTGGACACAGCAAATAGCCCGGTGTGGTTTTGCTATAAAAACACACAGGTATGGCATTTGTGAAAGTGATTTTTTAAACAAATATTAAAGAAACACGCCATATTGTTATGTGATATCGATATATCTAAATTATTTTTCGTAATTTTGTAATGCTGGTTAAGTTCGTAGGTCTCCTGTAACTCAGAAAACATCATAATATTTTCAAGATTTTTATAAACAAAGACGGAACACGACGTTCCACTGATAAAGTGAAACGTCGTTTCTCTTTTTTTTTCTTTCAAGATCTTGAGAATATTATATTGTTTTCTGATTTCTAGTTTAATTAACTCTCAAGATAGGTCTCCTGGTGTAATGTTAGACCGTGGTTAAAAATAATAATAATGCTAGACCAATTCAAAACGTGGAAACATTTCGAGAAAGAAAATAGAAATGATATATTAGGAATCAACACTTAACATTTATCGCTTATTTCATAAGGAGCAACGATTCATATGCTAATCAGGGTCATTCGTCAGGCTAACACTCAAACATTTTTTTTTCTTTTCTTTAATTAAAATATTCTAAGTGACAAGTAAAATTATTTAGGTGGAAAAATGTGTCCTGTCACAATAATGAGCTATAATGGGTCATTTAAACTTGGGGTTTTGTACCAGACCGAACATCTTTATTATAGCTGCAAGGACGGAAGGATTAGTTCTATTGCTCGATGGTTTGAAACATGTACTGCAACTGAACAAAAAATAAACAGATTTAACTTTTGATAACAACTGTTGTGAAAAATCATATTTATGATCCTTATGATGATACTTTATTCAGTGCTGCAGTTATTATAGTTACGTGAACTTACGTCAGAATGATTGTGGATAGATAGATGGACGATTATGGATGGAGAGATAGAATTTTTCATATATTGTAGAAAATGTTAAACTGTAAAGGCAATCTCAATTTAGTGCGTTAAGAGAAGGCTATTCAGTGTCGAAAGAGTCTTTTTAATAATTCAGAGAGAGTCAGTAAGTAATATGAACATAACACCTTTGCTGGTTACGTATCAACCCTTTCGATGACATATGTGTATGATAAGACATCACAGTACAAAGGACGTAATCAAAATATTATTAGTAACAGTGAAAATTATTAATTAGTTGAAGAGTTATGCTTTTGTTTCAACCTTCAAATATTATTTAGGGCTAAGTGAGTGTAAATCGAAAGAACTGTTCTAGGAATCGTG
>NW_013665611.1:2336086-2372300 GCF_000517525.1 Limulus polyphemus
CCAACATAAACAAACGAAAAATACAAGAACCCATCTTAATTGAACAAAACAACCCTACTCCAAACCAACATCCCGGGGTGCCAAGATACCTCTTTTAAGTTTTGTAACAGTATCCGGTCATGTGACTTCTTTGTTCAATACCTTATATATATATATATCCTTGTCAGTATAAATTACTTGTACCTGATGATGACAAAACCTTGTCGAAACGTTGTACATTTGCTGTTATGTTAAACTTATATTGAAGTTTTTCTTCATTACCCATTCAAGCCGTCTCCAACCATTTATAAACAGATGATATAAGGTAAACAATAAACTCGATAAACAACTCATTTCGGTAAACAACTCCAAATAATTTTTGAAAAACGCAACGCCCCCCCCCCTCCACCAGTGGCAAAGTGGTATGTCCGTAGACTTACAACGCTAGAAACCTGGTTTTGATACCTGTAGTGCGCAGAGCACAGATATCGCATTGACTAGCTTTGTGCTTAACTACAAACAAACAAACCAAACGCAACGTTTGTGAATAACGCTTTATTGTTATTTAAAGACGATATTCATTTGCTACGTCTCTCATATTAAATTACCAACGTTATTCCAAATATCATACTAACAAACGTGAGCTCTGCCGCTCGAGTGTGACACTGAATAGTAGCCCACTTTGTTACTGCCAAAGTTCAGTCAAAATCTTAAGCAAAGTGTAATAACTAAGGTAATATTATCGCGTATTTTATTAAGACTTTTTACGTTTTCCTTATAAGCCTTTAGCGTTGAAATTACATGTACGCAAAATATTATTGAATGAATCTTAAAGCGTCTTATTGTGATCAAATGATAAGCTGATGCATGGGATATAATTTCTGTAAGATGCCACCGATGAATAACATGAGTCATGTAAGCCCAAGATAACCTTAGAAGCTATTATGACCAGAACCAAGCTGGTGCCGAAACGTTTTTAAAGGTGTTGTCATCATCATAACAGAATAAGATAGTGAAGTTATTTATAAACAAGAGCAACTTTGGTCCATTTTTTTCGAGCACGTTAACAAGGTCCTAGTTTTTAAAGTACACCCATGACCCAAAAGAATGGAGTTAGGCCTAGGGGCTCACTTGGCCAGCCTTAACTTGATAAGAGATACATTTTTAGGTTTTTCTTCAGTAACCAAACAAGTAAACTTCCGATCTATAACCCAATTCCTCCTTTCCCCTTTATTCTTTTTTAAAAAGCAGCTTTTTTATGCAGTCTCATAAAAATATTAATGTAAAATAACATTATTTCCACACTTTGTAACACAAGTCACTGTTTATCGTATATTTTAGTTTTGTGTTTTTCGTAAGTTTCCAACAATTAGTTTGCTTATTATGACGTTCATGTTTGCCTGATAACAATATACTTCCATCATCAAAAGACGCAAAGTCGATAAACATGTGGTTGTGAAAAAACAAAACAAAAAACACCGTTCTATTCACAGAACAAATAAGTATTAAATAACATAACAGTAAGGTTGGAGGCGAGGGTTAACTTTCTACAGCTTGCATGGAAATCCCAGCATGACATGGGCTTTTCCAAGACATGAATCATTAAGAACACGCAGCTGTTTTGGATGACTTCAGGACAAAGAAAATAGACTTTCTTCGAAACTATTTTGGCCCTGTCTTTGTAACTGTAGTAATCCATGGTTACCAGTGGTTTGAATAAATATATTAAATACCAGTTGATTCTGCCATAGTAATTGGTGTAGTTATAAAAGATTGTTTTTAATGTTTTAACACGTTGAAGCTAAGAAACTAACAGATTTTGAGATAATACTTAGAAATAACCTGAAAGAATCAGCTCCAGCTTTTTTTAACTGCGGGGAGAAGGAGGTGGAAATGCAATGAGACATCTAATAGTGCTAAATCTAAAAATACATTAATGAACGGAATTATCTTGGGGGGAGGCTGTCAGCGTCGACCCTGGAAAGAATTCAATAATTTTCAAAATTTTTGACATTTGTTTTCTTTTGAATTTCACGCAGAGCTACTCGTGGACTATCTGCGCTTGCCGGTGTAAAGACTTCAAGTTACCCCCCCCCCCCCGGTTATCTGAAATCGATTTCATATTACCACCGGGTAGCCTGAACCTGATTTCATATTACCCCTGCACTGTTCAAAAAATTTAGTTGTAATTCTGTATCCCTAATGAATATTCACTCTTGTAATTATTGTAATATTTTCTTCTGGGTTTCTCCAATGAGATTGACTCTTTGTATATTTTATGTTTGTATGTAATATGTCATGCACTTTGAACTAGTGTATGAGTGGTTTTAATATAATTAACATTTTTTTATTTTTTCTGATGTTGAGGCTAGCTTTCAATCTTGTATATTTCACGTGTTTTATTCAATAAACGTATCATGAGTTGTAGGCATAAAATTTTATCATTTTAGCTAAATCAGCGAGAGGGGGATAATCAATTAAAAATAGAGTCCACTATTTAACTCAACAAAAGTAACAATAACAAAAACTTAACAAATTGCAGGCTCAAAGAGGTTGGACAAATTGCTGATTGTTATCATTATTAGGTGTTGTTGTCAGTATATTTGTGTTTATGCATGAAATAAGAATCTAAATAAACATAAATAAATAAATGTTTTGAGTGGGATAATCTGAAATCGTAGGGGGTAAGTTGAAATCACCTTCAAGCTACCCCCAGGGGTAATTTGAAATCGATTTCATCCTATCTCCCGGTAATCTGAACGCGATTTTAAGTTATCGTGGGGTAAGGTGAAGCAGGGGTAATCTGAAATTGTTACACCGGCCCTAATTTAACAGTGATAGACTAGAAGGAAGGCAGCTAGTCAACACCACCCACCGCCAACTCTTTATAACACTCCCGCGACTAAAATGACGAGCATGTTCGATGATGGGGATTCGAACCCGCGAACCTCAAATTGCGAGACACGCGCTCTAATCACCAGGCCATGCCAAGCTATTTTGAGGTACCTACGACCTCGTGTGTGTGTCATTAAGTTACATTGATTGTCGACGTCATTTTTGTAGTTTTCTGATTATAGATGTGTGAAAATAAAAATTTTAGAACTTTTTAATGTAAAGAAGCCTTATATATTTTAAAGTGTTGATCCTTAAGACTTTTTTTTCCTTAATAAAAGCCCAAATTTTATGGACAAACTATTAAATAATTTACTTATTTTCATCTTTTCTGCTGTGTTTACTCTTGAATATGCCCCCGAAGATTCAGTCAAAGTCAAAGGTCATTTTAATCCTCAAAAACGTCGTTTGCTTTAAAATTTTACGCAAAGCTACAAGGCCTACCTGCACATAGCAATCCCAAATTTTGAACTGATAAACTAGAACTAATGCGTGCTAGCCACCAGCATCTACAACCAACGTTTGGACTAATCTTGTTTGATCGAATAGTGGGAAGTAACCATCGTTTTTATAGCACATCTACAGCCCCAAAGGGCGGAACATATTTTTAGGGCAAGTATGGAACGGTCTTTCGACTTTTAGATTATAATTGCCGTCAAATTGACACAACAGTAACCTCATCGCAACTGGTTTACATATAAATACTTAGGAACTTAAAGTACTAAAAAGCATGGAGAACATAAAGCGTTATGATCTCGTTTAGCATATTTGTGGCGTAGACATAATTTCGATAAATATAATATTCGTTTTTTTTTTCTATCTTCCTTTATGTTTTATACGAACAGCAAGCTTCCCTGGACATTTATAAAATGGCGCTGACTAATATTCTCTCTGTTAGCGTTTAAAACATAACTCTGTGGAGAAAGAACATTTAAAAAAGTGTCAATACATATAAAAAGAGATAGAGCGATCCACAATTTATCTAATTTGTGTTGTACTGCGCCAAAGTGGTAACTTACCGCATTTTTCACGGTTCTATTGCGTCCAAATAGTAATTACCGCAGGCGTTCGCGTTTATACTGCATCCAAGTGGTAATTTACCGCTTGCGCTAACAACAACGCGAATTTTTGCGTTACGTAAAACATAATATGCACAATTAGAGAAATGTTTGACAAGCCGGTCAGGAGATATTATTGTACATCAATGTTTCTGCACCTTATCTCTTCTGGTGATGCATATACTAGATTATATTATGCGAACATTGGCGAAATGTAGTTTCTACCTTTATTAGCACTTTGAACTTTTCAATTTGTAGACGAAATATAGTTCTTTTGTTTTCTAACTACTACGCTAATCATATTTGTGCGTCATTCTGAAACTCTGTCTGTTATCAGAAGCACACCTTTTTTTTAGCTCAATTATTTTGAGGGGGATCATTTCATCGGAAATAACTTCATAGTATGGGTGTATGAGTTATAACATAACTCTTTATTGACTTAACTTCAAACCATTTATATGGCCTCTAACTGGTTAAAAGAGAATCAGCGTTAGATTTCTTACACAACTCCCTTCCTAATCAATTGAGTAATTGAATAAAAGCGATAACTCTCATTATTAACACTGAACTGAATCACTCATTGAATGCTCAATAACTCATTACTCATTAACTGACTACTAATATTTATATCGCACCCTTGTTTCTACATATTATATGAAGCTTCTCGATTATTACATCAATATGAATTTATTACATATGTTGAATCATCATCATGATTAGCTCCCTCTACAAATTGAACAATCCTAATATAGAAAATTTAACAGTATACCAAATAGCCCATTCACTAAGCCTTTTTTTGTGTGTTTTTCTTTTCTGATGGTTATGCTATACAAATGGAATGGCTTCTAGTCTCTTATTGTCAATTGCTATACTGTCACTGGGGAATTTTTCCCTAAACTGGTGGTCCAGTGAATTCACTGGTGGGTCTCTCTCTCTCAGGCGATTCTCAAAAAGTGGTCCCAACAGGAACTCTGAGCTCTTCTGCAGGTTGACTTTCTGCATACAAATTCATCTTTGAAATCACCCAGTTGGCGTATTTTCAAAGACGGCTTGATGACTTATGACTCGGGCTTCCTATCATTATGGATTCTGTAAACTATCATTGATTCTTTTTGGTACAACAAGTGGATCTTTACAACACCTGCTTTATCTTGGAGTTCATAATTTTTTGCAAAAGGGATTGTACAGCCATACTATGTCAAATTATTTGAATCTAGTCTTCAGATGCGAGTACAGAAGGTACAATGACACTTTACGTTCTCGCTAAAATGTTAGTGATGATGGTGTGTTGTATGTAGCTTCATTACTGTTTTTTGTTAACTCGTAAGTAGCAGAGAAAGTTCTTGATCTTGCGTTTCATGATGTTCATCCACATAAATGGCCAAGTGATTTAACAATGTACAGTTGTGTCTCTCTCCACCATGCTGTCGGATGATTGATGAAGGGCTGTTGTCCTGGTATTTTATATTTCAAGAACCTGATGCATTTCCACAGACAAAGCTAGCACGAAGTTCCATTCCTGATCTGATATGCTGAATCATCATCAAGATTAGCTTCCTCTATAAACGTCTGGTGGTTTTCTTTTCTGTTGGTTATGTTATACAAATGGGATGGCCTCTAGCTCCATACTGCCAATTCTTGTACTGTCACTAGGTAAGATCTCTCTAAATTGGTGGACCAGTGAATCCATTGGCGGCTCTACCCTTGGTGATTCTCTAGAAATGGTCTCCATAGGAACTCTGAGCTCATCTTCTTAAGTACAATAGATGATGCTCAAGGACTAGTATTCGGATCTATCTTTCCTGAGTGGAGTTCTATAAGCACTCAAGTTTTGAAATGAATTCATTGACGAGTTTCCTTGTCAGTTTCTGCTTCCTGGTTAGGAACAGCATATGTTTCTGGTCATTTGGTGAAATGTTGCATCACAGCCATAATGTATTTATATCCACTGTTACTCTGTGCCAGAAGACTAAGCACATTGACAGAAACTCTCTCAAGTGGTGCTCTTACTCAATACTACTGTAGCTGGCAAATGGTAGTTCACACAATTCAGTTGGTAGTATAGTTCACACAACTTACACCAATTCTCTACAGATCCCTGGTAACCCACCCAGAAGAAATGTTCTCTTACTCTCTCCAGTGTCTTCTTAACACTTAAATGTCCAACTTTTGGAAGATTGTGGAGGTGAGGGAGTGCTTCAAAATGCAGAGACTGTGGAAGTACCAACTGTAGTCATTGTAGTGTAGCAGGTACATTACATAATAAAAATTGTAACATAAAAAATTGCCACATTCTATTTCCTGCAGTAAATGACGTCTTCTCTCTACCTGCTTCATTGACTTGCACTTGCCAATATCTGCTCTTAAGACCCAACATTGAAACACATTTTGAATTAAATAGAGCAGCCTTGGCAGTGATTAAACACCCTTCGTTATGGCTCATTCACATTCTGGTAATCCATTCAAAACCTTGTGGATTCATCCTTCTTCTTCACAAGAACGATAGATGATGCTCAAGGACTAGTAATCGGATCTATTTTTCTTTGTTTCTTGATGATTTCTATCTCCTTGAAAGCCTCAGCTTGTTTTGAAAGTGGGAGCCATCTGGCTAATTGAGATATTAGAGTTTCATCTTCATTATCACAATTATGGAATGTTTTATTTATTTGACATAAGTCATGAGGTTCAGTGAAGAAGTTATCTTGATATTCTATGAGCAAGTCAAGTCATCTATGGCATTGACCAGTTGTAAGATCTCCACAGCTTTGGTCATATAGCTCTTGCAAGTAAGATGGTAAGCTGTCCTTATGTGAGGACCTCCTGCATCTTGCCTCGAAGGTGACTACATCCGGTGTTCTCTGATGTGAAAGTACTACCTGTACATTTTCATGTCTTGCACTGTCCCATCGAGAGTTGACTAAATTTTATGTAACTAGTAGCATAACTAGATGTAACTTTATTCTTGGTAAGAGTACTTCACTTCTTGATGGTACAATGACTGCGCTTCTTGTTGTCACTAGAAGTTCAACCTTTGATGTAGTAATTATCATGAAGTACACAGGAATTTCCTAGCCGTAGACAGTGAAGATATTTAAAATTATCCTAACCTCACACACATTCTTTGTATGAAGTCAGATCCCAATATGCACTCTTCTTCGATGTCAATCACCCACAAATCATGAGGTGTAGAAACGATTCCTACAGTAAGGGTAATTTATAGCTTTCTTCTTATTGGATCTTTATGTCCACTTGCTGTTCACATCAATCCATCTTCTTTCTTTATCTCTGGAGGCAATTTTCAATTTTCATTACCAAATCGGATTGAACTATTGTAGCTGTAGAACCAATATTGACTAACAAAATACAAGATTTTCCATCAATAAACCTGTGGACTCGTGGACTGGTTTCTTTTAATAATGAGATTCTTATCTTGTTTTCGGCAGATGGAGTATTCTCAAATGAATTTTACTCCATAACATCAGTTAATTACCGTTTCCCCAATGATTGGTTACCTCTGTTGTTCCTTTGATCTAGTTGGTCTCAAAGACTCATCTTTAGGGTGTATTCACCTTAGCTTATTAACATCTATTGATTCTTCACAGTTTTGGATATAATGGTCAGGTCTTCCACCTCTATAGCAGTTCCTTCTTTCTGGTATTCTTAAGGAGAGTTTCTTATTCCACACAGATTTAGGTTTCTGACAATGAGTTTATTCAAGTCCCTGGCAATGTGTCCTCTCAATACTACTTTACCTGATGAACCCATAACACTTTTCTAATGTTATGTCTAAATAAAGACTGCTTTTACTTTCATTTAAATGTGTCCAATCTGTTTATTTCTTATGCAACTTAAAATAAACGTCACGTTATTAGCTACAAAGCGCTCCCCTTATTTCTCGATCGAATGTGCTATTACTTGCGGGTTTGCCTGCCTGATACATTTGGAGAAATTGGTTTTACCTGAAAATACCACACGTACGCACAGTAAATTTGGAATTATAGTCAATATGGGGTTGGTCCAATGGATCAAGCACGTGCACCATTCAGTTCAATGGGCAGCAAGATAAATAGGTTGTTGTTCACTATTCCACCAATTCACTCTGTAAATTATTTCAAACCGAACATAATACGTCTCCCGTGCTACCTTTTCATCAAAGTCCATTGATTTCTCCATTTGATGTTTAAACGTTAATTTATATGAAAATTTAATTGTGTACGATTATGCAGATGTGGTTTGACATTCTCCTTCGATGAAGTAAGATATCTGTGCATCTTTGCACAGTTATCTTAGGAAACACAATATGGTGTACTTAATGAATATACAACTATAGAGATAATGTCAGTCCAAATATAAGAAATGTTGCATGTACTATGAGGGGAATAATATTTGTTTGCAGAAAAAGTCAGTCGATGAAAACTTTTACCACGTTTTCTTCCTTTTTCTAAGGGTCTCCCGGTGAGACAGCGCCAAAATCAGGGGTTCGATTCCACTCGGTGGACAAAACAGCTAGCCCAAGCCCAGTGTGGCTTTGCTATAACAACACACACTCGCACTCTTAAGGCCTTTGATCTACTTCCGATATGGTAGAACAGTCAATGTGACATCTAGTGTTTGTTTTAGAAACTATTAAACTTGTATAAAATACATTGATAAAAGTATTGACTTATAACCAGCTTAAAAACTTTTTCAACCCATAACAGGGATCGCATTATTGTATTTGATGTTTTTTTCAAAATTATTTTAACCTACAAGTTTTCTGCTATTAAGACCCAATAATACTTTTTGATCCAGCAGTAAACTAAACTTTTCACCAATGATGAAGCAAGACTTTAAACTAACGTTAACGTTTACTTTTCTATGTATAGAAAATAGACGATATAAATAGGTATAGAAAAAATCTTTATTTGTTTTCAATTAATAGTAACACAATTTTTTGTTAAGATTGATGAGATAATATCAGAGTTTGTGGCTAAGCATAAAACTACACAATGAGCAGCCTGTGCTACTTCCACAACGAGTATCAAAACCCTACTTTTTGCATTATAAGCCCTCAAATTTATCGCTAAGCCACCGGGAGCCATAAATATATTCAACAAGCAAGCGATTTTGTATTACTATTTCTGTAAGTATAAATTTATACATAACTATTTCGTTTTCTACAAACCAATGTCGTTAGAATTTCATTGATAAAAATAGATAAATAGATTAAACGCAGATAAATAAATATTTGCACCAATTTTAGGTTGTACCGTTATTAATATTAAATTTCTGTTTGGTGTTATTTTTATTTTATTGTAAAATAATTGTAATCAGTTTTCTGAAAACTTTAACTTAAAACTGCTAAAGGTGAATATTCACTCTACTGTGTAGCCTAAAAAGCTACCAAGTTCAACTTTATACACCTATAGACTGATTTTTAACAACTCTGTTAAACTACATATTTATTGAGATTTAAAATGTTGAGAGTTAACCACTCTATAAAAATAACGTTCCATGTCATATGGTAGCCTTGTACTAAGTGCTACCTCCCTCTTTGATCTTGCTTAGTCTAATAACCACAACTACACACTACTGTCCGAAATGGTAGTTTCATTGCAAAAAAACCTCACGTGGAGGATATAGTGAAGTCAATCTCAGACCACAAATATTCCACAGGCTTTCTACAGTACGTGGACGTCGGCTTCAAGGACTAAGTTCAAGCAGATCGAAAGCAGAAAAGTCCATTGGAGCTGTACCAGGAGGCATGACAGGTAGGTAATCAAATAGGATTGCAATCATTCTATTTTCTTCAGACATCGTTGTCATAATAACAACAGTTGATTTTGAGATGTGACTTAAAACATGTGAGCCTTTGACATGTCAACCTCGATCAACTTCAAAACCTTCTTTATTAGCTTGTTAACGGAGTCAATAGTTATGTATAGTTTCAACACAATGACGTTTTGGGCTGGAAGGCTCTCTTTTAGGATGATAGTCTTAGCTTTGGAGATAAGAGAAGATTGTGACATTTTTCGAGGCAAAGTCCATCTTTAGCGATATTGTACTGTCGAACGGTTAGGAATTTGCTCTGAACCAAATATAAAATTGCTAATATAAACGTCATTGTATTAGTACATGCAGATAATTCATAAATTTCGATGATCCCTGTGTATTGCTTGTTTAAGTTAAACTGAAGAACTCGTGAGAAAAAATAAATAAATGAAAAACACGGCTTGTATACAAACAATGTTGTAATGTGATCAGATTAATCTCAATACACTATGAATGCTGCTAAAGATGGAAAATTTAAGTAGGGTACATTTGGCACCGGACTGGGTCCTTTGATTTCTGTGAATGGCTAAACTGCATCCCGCAAATATGCGAGTATTCCCTCGGGGATAAAGTACGCCCTCTTATACTCAATTTTATCCTGAAGGTGATAGTTATTCTAAAAATGGCAATCGCACCATTATTGTTGGTTATTGTATGAAGAGTAGAGGAAGGAGTTCTACCATCTTCTTTGATACTCCAATTCTCAAATCTCGACTCAACTAAGAACCTATGGGACGAATTGAAGTATTATAATGAGCACGTTCTCATTTATCCTCAATACTGGAGATAATGTTTGCTTTAAGAATGGTTACATCTAACATTATGTACTCCAGAATATTGTGGAGTTTATGCCAAGTGGTTTCCAAGAGGTAGCAAGAACAAGCAATCTACTTAACACAATATTAATGCCAAACTAAGCTTCCCTATGTTTCTTAAGGCAATGATATTAGGTCGGCAAGAAATTGATGTCGCTTTTTTAGATGAAAAACCCCAAATGTCAGAATGATTGTGGATAGATAGATGGACGATTATGGATGGAGAGATAGAATTTTTCATATATTATAGAAAATGTTAAACTGTAAAGGCACTCTCAATTTAGTGCGTTAAGAGAAGGCTATTCAGTGTCGAAAGAGTATTTTTTAATAAGTAATATGAATATAACACCTTTGCTGGTTACGTATCAACCCTTTCGATGACATATGTGTATGATAAGACATCACAGTACAAAGGACGTAACCAAAATATTGCTTTTGTTTCAACCTTCAAATATTATTTAGGGCTAAAATGATTCTATTTTGTTTCAGAATAACGCAAATAACTTAATCCTGAGTATCATCGATGAACTAATTACGTGCTAATGAACCCATGGTGTTTTTCGAGGCAAAGGTAGGACAACTGAAGAAAAGGTTCCATGTTAAGCTCAACGAGAAGGTTCTCCCTTCCTCTTCATTCTGTTCTTGAATTTTCCTAGTGACATCTTTTAATGGGCCATTCTAAGGCGGTTGGAAAGACCAGATATTAATGACAAATAAATTCCTGATTTTTCCTGTTCAGTATCGTTGGCTCTGGTCCTTTCAAGTGGACAGCAAAACTGATAGCCCGTTGTTCGTCATTTCATTCTTTTACCTGGGAAATAATCTTGAACTGGACCTACATCTCTTTGCACTCTTGCAACTGTGTCATTAGCAATTTCAATTATCAAGTTCATTCCTTTCATATTGTAATAAACTTGACATTCATAGTTTCTTGAATAGCTGTAATCTTGAAAGCAGTGACATCAAGAAAACCCTGTAAACCACCAGGCTTGTCCTACATCTCCTTTACATATGACTGCCGCGACATTTGAATATTTATACCTGATGCACATATTCATCGAGAAATAAAAATTTTGGTAGTAATCGGAAATGTAAAAGTAATTAATTTGTAACAGATGATTCTGTAAATATTTACATTCAACGAAACAACTTACTGCAGTATCATTATGTTTTTGGTATTATAAAGATAATTTATCTCAAAATAACCACGATTCCTAAAACAGTTCTTTCGATTTACACTCACACTTTGAAAGAAAATGTTCAACTTATTACGGAACTAAATTCATAAATATCACTAGTAGACAGTATAGAAATAATGTACAAGATAGCGGAATCGTTACGACATCTTACATTCATTCACCCCTAATTTGAAGTATGCTATAATAGTCTAGAAGCATTAATATGATATTTACAATGAGAAGTTTCCAAGAGAAATTCACTCCGCAAATGTGAAAGTTATCCTATTCTAAAAACCTAAGAACTGCAAATAGCAACGTTACAGTAAGAGATACCAGCAATTGGGAAAACAGACGAGTATAAATTTTCACAGTGGTGGTCAGCAGCGACACTGTATTCGTTACCGTGATGGATAAAACAAAAGTGACCTAAAACAACAAAATTCACCTTGAAGTCTACCAGAACGCAAGAATTGAAACAGAAGAAAAGAATGGTAGGAAGAGTTGTGAAGTTCGGGTTCAAAACATGGATTAGCTAAATCTGAGGTGCAAGTTTTAGCTTGGATGACTAAAACAATCTCAGTTTTCAATAAGAAGTTCGTTATTTAAGGACGACTTTCAAAGAGTTAGTGGAGATATAAGAAGCACATCATTTCACACACTGGATTTACAGTTTCTGTTGATCGGCTAGAAATTAGTCTAATGATGAAGCTAACGAATTGGTTCATGTGGGCCGTAAGTGGTCATAAAAGTTTAGCTGAAACTCATTCTTACCACTCTAAGTAACTCTACGCGAATTAAGTTAAGCTGCTGTTTAAAGAATTCAAAAGGTTTTTGGACTTATTGAGCCTGGTTGCTGGTTTAACGGAAATTCAAACCAAGATGAAGAACCTCAATTGTTGTGCAAATTATTTATTCGAGGTTGCTAGAAATAGCTGGAATTGTGATTATTTTGAGATAACTTATGTGTTTAATATCTGAAAAATGAAAAGCATCTGCACGTTGTATGCCTAAATTTTGGATGTTTAAACATGTGAGTTAATATATTTTTCGGATATATTCAGTATATTACCAAATTTTAATTTTCCAGTTTGTATGTAAGGTCTCTGTCAATCCAAATAAGTACTCAGTTGAAAGCACAGTACGTTATCTATACACGCTCTGTAGTAAACTGTTTACGAAAAAAAGCTTTTGCTTTTTATATTTTAGACTAACGGATTTCAACAACTTAAACAGTAAAGGCTTTATGTGCCGTATTATATTATAACTCCACATCTGGCCATATTAAAAACACTTAATGTTTTATATAGTATAATAAAGTATTTTAGCATTACATTTTATCACAGTGTTTATTAGATCTGTTTCTTGCATTTTGTTGCTTGTTTATCCTCGTATGAAAGTCATCAGTATAATTAATTAAAAATATATAAACTTACTATATTTATTTTTTCCATCATTGTTTTATTTTAATATTTTAGCTGTTATTAGAAAAAAAAGAAGAACTGTAAAAAAAAAGAGTCAACAGTGTTCCAGTTAATATGACATAGAACGTTAATACCATCTGCGAGCCATCAAAAATGACTAAATATACTATTAAAATTTTGTTTTTTAAAAAAGAAGATTAATCTACTCGGAGATATAAAAACAAAGTGTTCATAAAAAACTCAGAGAATATTAGAGTTTAAAACCCATACGTTGAAAGACTATTCAATTTTTTAAGTATTTTACTTTTATAATTGTGTATTGTGCTGAAACGATTTAATTAAATTAGAATGTCATACGTTGTCTAAGCTTTATTTGGTTTCATAGACAATAGGAAAACAAATATTCTTATATGCGTTAAATTAATGTGAATCTATAAATTGCCTCGAGATGGCGATACAGTCTAGGTATCATTGAACCATGTGACGTCAAAATTCACTTGACCTCTAGTGTTTGAACAGTATAATGAACAAAATGGCGAATAATCGAGATGATTTTATTCGGTTGCTGTGGTATAGACTTTTATCAGTAACTTTAGTAGTTATATTTTATTCTCTGAAGAGTAAAGGTAAGTTTTTATTTACAAATTATAATGTTTCATATATAATCTTTAAAAAGAAAGTGAGTTAAAGCTGCTACTGTTTTCAATCTTTCAACTTCTTTAGAGTCTAGCAGCAGGAGCATGTTTCTCACTCGGGTCTCATTCAGTTTTACACTTTCACGTCTTACTATGTAGGCTTACTATGTCGATAGTATTCATGCAGTAGGAACAGAAGTTCAACTACTATTAATTACTGTATTACTATTAGTACTACTGTAGTAGTAATACTTGTTTTATACTACTTTCGAGTTAAGTAGACGGTTCCTAAAGTAATTAATACTAATAGTGATAATAATACAATAAAGTAATAACAAGTGAGTAATATATTAGTTATTAAATACATGTGTTGGTAAGAACTTAAGAAGTTAAAACTAAAATGACTATAGAGACACTGAAACTTGCACATACAAATAGTGTAAGTAACACTACTAGACTAAACTGTTATTAATGAAATATAATAAATAGCTTTGCTATAAGAATTTTATTTATTATTTTTAATATGAAAACTTTTCAGTTCATAATATAGGAGTGGGCTGTTGTCATTCTACTTTTACAACTTAAACTACACTTAGAGGTAGTTCTCATTTGCTTTGTTTGATAATTGTAAGGATAATTATAAATTTGATTATTTACAACATAATAGCAAGAACATCTTAAAAGTAGTTTTAAGCTAAATTTAGGTCCTAAGTTACACTTGTATCATTTATATTGTGGATAACATGCTGAAATACATTATATTTCATAGAACACAGAGCCTACTTGAATGTTAATAAACATAACAAAGTAAGTTTTTCAAATTCTTACTTGAGAATGGAATACTAAACAAGGTAATCATGAACACTGGATCCAGGCTATAAAAAATCAATAAGCAAATGCTATTTCTTCATGAGACCAAAATAAAAAAACAAATCCTAACAGACAGCTTATTCAACCTAATTTAAAAGGTTTTTATAATATGAAATTTACTTAATCTATACTAATATATAAAAAAAGGCAGTATTTGAGTATTTGTATAACTCTTCTCTACAATCTTTATTTAAAAAAAAGGAAATGTTTTTATTACAAAGTTAGATGTATTGATCTGATGTTCACAGCTCAAAAATCAATCATCATAAGTAGAACTGTAATATGTTGAATATGAACTGATGAGATTGAAGATAAGTCATTTCAGTGCCAACTTGCAAACTACACTTGGACAACCAATGTGCTGAGAATTATTAAAATGGTCACCATATCTGCTATTACTTGCATTTGTGGGAGTTGCTCTTGGAAGTGTATGCTATGTTTCAAGTGGCTCCTTGACTAAACATTTGTGTTGGTAAGATCTGGAGGGTGTTCTAATGGTTTGTGTGTGGAAAATTTTTTCTGATTACATACTAGTTTCTCAAAAGTATGTCCCAGCAATGTCTTGGTAGGCTGTGCAAGGTGAGGTGAAATAATACCAATTTGAATGAAGACTGTTCTGTTTAAAAGTCATTTTCTCTGAAGTGTAGGAATGACATCATGTTCTAACATGGATCATTATCATTTACTGTCACTTCCTAAACTCCATTGTTTGTGGTTTCCTAAAAAAATGAGTAACTGGTGAACTTGCTTGTGAATCCAATCTACACAGTAACTTTGTTATGCAACAACTGCTGTACTGCATGTGGGTTACTTTCTCTCCAAATGACACAGCTGTGAGTGTTGACATGGCCATGGAATGAGAAGTGAACTCTATTAGATGTCCTCTAACCAGATATTACTGATTCCCACTTGATTTATTAATATGCAACATCTGGACTTTTGATTGTGGGAGCCTACTGTGCTTGATAATTTGTCTGATGCTGCATTCTGTCTGAGAATTTTGTTCATTAATATTGACTTTTTTTAACTTTTGCCACAATATCAATTGATGTTGTGAAGTAGAAATTGTGAGTTTTATGAACAGATGATCCTGTTTGTTCACTTTTGTTTTTTTCTAAACTTGTTATTCAATAGATTACTTCTGCCTCTTTAACTTTGATAAATGTTAATGGTACACCAGTGGTTATCATCTTTACTGCATTAGTATTGTTTTAAGAGAGCAATTCTTACATTCAGATATAACCTATTACAGGTAATTTCTAAAGGCAGAATAAATCCTTGTATTTCATGCAAGTTTCATGGTCAGCACCATTTGTAACAATTATTTTTGGCAGTGGAACTTGTCTTTCTAATAGTCTTATTAGTCCACCCATTAAATATTTGAGATTTGTGACAATTAGTTGTCAAGTTACAGGTATTAGACTAGGCAAAATAACATTCTCCTTTGTTTTCACTAATGGTTTCTTAGAATTACTAATGTAATTTCCTCGTATTGATGCTGTGGTTGCTTGACCAGCTCTAGAAACAAGAAGACTATTTTTCTTGTTTGCCAGTTCTTGTGAATGATAGTAAAGTGAATTGAAAAAATAATAATAATGAATGTTAAAATAATTGATGCTAAAAAATAACTCATTTGTTTTTTTAATTCTTACCCAAAAAATTGATTTGTAGATGACTTAAGTAAAATTGGTAGTGATTTCAATTCACTTGCTTAATGTGGTTCATGCAGTACCAGTTGTTCAGGAAAATTAATGATATATATATATGTATAGCACCTAGACTACTACTATGTCTGTCATATCCCAGACAGTCTGAGTCCTGGTATTAGTTGACGGGCCTTGTTGGCAACTGGGTATGACAGATGAAGTGGGGTCGATATACTATAACATTCTCCTTTGCTTTCACTGATGGGTTCTTAGAATTTAACTCTATAGCAAGACCATAGATTAGTGAAATACTCCAAACAAGTTGTAACTAGACTCTTAACAGTGATCTTACTTTTAATTCAAAATTCTTGTACGAAAGTCTCGGAACCCATTCATTTCTTGTTGTCAAAGCCAGACACTTTTGCTTGCAAACTATAATTGCTTATTGGCTATTCTTTGTTTAGTTAAAAAAAATGTTTCAAGCCTGTTTTTTTTTAGAATCTTTTTAAATCTAGAGTGAGCTTACTTGCACTAACCAAAAAAAATCATTTTTTAGCTGTTTTCACTAATCAGAATTCAGTTTATTTTGGTACAAGGAAAATGATTTATATTTTAGTGAAATAATAATAATACTGTTATTCTGGAAAAATAGTTTCTATGAAATTTATATTCTTACCACTGTCATATGACTGTTAGTGATTGTGTATGAGTGCAATAATAAATGTAAAGTTGGATCAAGATAATCATTCCATCATCAGAAGAATGCTTAAAGAGTTGTCTCTATTCTTCTGTATGTTTAAATACCCTTTCTTGGAACATAGAGATTATTTTTTTCAACTTAAAATTTTGTGAGTAGTTTGTTTACTTATCATCCAATTTGTTTGTTAAACTAAGCCACAAAGATTGTTGTAAACTAACATCTTAGGATTTTAGATAATTTTTTTTTTGTTATAAAATAATTGACCTCCATTTAGTTTGTATAGATAGTCCATTTCAGCTTTTTTTTGTGGCTCATAGTACTTATATTTTTGAAAGAAGTATTCATGTTTCCACATCTTTGATATGACTAATAGAAATTTATTTTGGATTTGACTGTTATTTTAATTTGTCTTTGATCATTTAATTTTATGGTACAGCAGTTCAGGTTTTCAGTGAGTGTAATTGAAGGAGGGTGTCATTTTAGAAGATTCTTACTTTTTCAGTTGCTGAACCTAATGTTTATTGGCTTTGAAGTGAGTTGTGCAACTCAGCCAATGGTATTTGATCAAAAAAGTGGATTAAATAGCTATATGTCATGATTTGTCAATGTTGTTTGCTCTTAATCACTGTCTTTGGTATATAAGACATAGCTCTGTGCTCCAAATATAGATGAAAAAAAAGATATCTTAATCTATAAAAATGATGATTCAACACCAGATGGCTTTAGTTTTGAATACTAAACAGTCTATGTTGCCTACTTCATGCTTTTAGGTTTTTGTATTTTTAGCTGCTAGATATTTATAAATTCATATGTGAATAAAGCCAATTACTCCATAGCAACTTTGTCTTTATGATGTTTATTGTAATATTTTTGAGATATTTATACAATCAGTGAATTATTTGGTTGACATGATGTACTCATTATTATATACATGTACATCTGGATAAAAAGTTTACATTTAAACTTGTATAATTAATATATTTTAAGCAAACTATTATCACAAATGACATTTCAAGTTGTGTTTGCCAGTTAGGCCTAACTTTGTGATATTTATTTCAGAAACTATAAAGTAACTTAAGAACAAGTTTTGTATATTGATTATTGATGTCTAATCACACTTTGAATTAACTTGCTGCACCACTCATAGCATACCTTTATCTTTCTTCAAACAGGATTTTCAAGTTTCATTGATGTTTCGTTTAACTTGCTATCATGACGTTACTCTATATGTATGTGTTTATTATCTCATTGGATGTTTTAGCAGAATTTTTTTATGATTGATGTCCTTTATCGTTATCAACCAGTTATGGTAGATTCTAGTCCGTACTAACCATGACTAGCAGGAGGCAGAATCTAATAACTTATTAGCAAAATTTCCTGGGAATGTTTTCTGAGCTAACAGAATATTAATTTCTCTTTTGAAAACGTTTGATTTATAAACATAAATATGTGTACATGTAGAATAGGTAGATTAAAAAGAAACATTTATAATTTTTTACACTGTTTTCATGGTAGATAAAATCTGCCTTTGTTTGAGAAAACTGTTATATCTTTTATTAGGCAGATACTGTTTCCTACAGCTCTACCCATTCTGTACAGTGGGTGTGACCTGTTATTTCTGCTAACCTCAGTCTCCACTATAAACAATACTTTACCTCATAGTGAATCTCAATGTAAAAAGATATACATAAAAGACTTAAATCTCAATAAGTTGATCAAGTTGTAGTCTAGTCACATGAGTCATCTCGTATCCCTGTGAATAAGATCTTTCAGGTATAAATTTCTTTACTTCTATTGGAATTGTTTTCAATATCCCAAGATTGACTGTGTTAAATGCTGTCATTATGACTTATCAATGAATATGTATTTGAAAAAGTGAGTTAGAGAGTTAAAGGTCCTTTTTTTTTTCATTTGTTGGCATACATATACTTAAATTTTCCATACAAGGTTTTGTTGTGCATGCCTTTCTTGCATCCCATGTAAAATTTTGAATTTACCTGTGAGTCTTATACTACTTCTAGATAATTTTACTGTTTGAGGTTTCTTTGTTGAAACATTCTTCTATTTTAATGGTTTATCTTGGCAAAAACTCACAGCAAAGTATTTTATCCAACAGAGAAACTTGCATTGTGGAATAGATTCTAAGAACACTGTAAAATGTGAGATATTATTGTGATATCACTTGGATCTGGATGGAGTGCAAATGCCTGTTGTGATTTTACATATATTTTGCATGTCCATGTTCTATACTCTTGAGATACTTTACACAGCTGTCAAACCAATAACTTTTGTTTTCTTGGGCAATAAGTGAAATTTATAAATTGATTAATTGTTGGGCTCATTAATTGATTATATTCAAGTAATTGACTACTCTCATGCCAGACTTGGATAGTTGGAATAATCGGAAACACTAATTTTGATTAGTTAATTATTTTCATGAGTCATGACATTAATTGATTAAGTTGAACAACTATGAATAGATCAAAAAGAATAATAATCAGAAACTAATTTTGATTAATTTATTATTTTCATGAGTCATGACATTAATCAATTAAGTTGAACAGCTATGAATAGTCAAAACGAATAATAATCAGAAACTAATTTTGATTAATTTATTATTTTCATGAGTCATGACAATCAATTAAGTTGAACAGCTATGAATAATCAAAAAGAATAATAATCAAAAATTATCTTGATTAGTTAATTATTTTCATGAGTCATGGTATTAATTGATTAAGTCGAACAACTATGAATAGATCAAAAAGAATAATAATCTTTTTGATTATTCATAGCTGTTCAACTTAATTGATTAATGTCATGACTCATGAAAATAATTAACTAATCAAAATTTGTTTCTGATTATTATTCTTTTTGATTATTCATAGCTGTTCAACTTAATTGATTAATGTCATGACTCATGAAAATAATAAATTAATCAAAATTAGTTTCTGAATAATAATCAGAAACAAATTTTGATTAGTTAATTATTTTCATGAGTCATGGTATTAATTAAGTTGAACAACTATGAATAGATCAAAAAGAATAATAATCAGAAACTAATTTTGATTAAATTATTATTTTCATGAGTCATGACATTAATCAATTAAGTTGAACAGCTATGAATAATCAAAAAAGAATAATAATCAGAAACTAATTTTGATTAGTTGATTATTTTAATGACATTAATCAATTTCATAATAATTTTTATAAATCAGTTATTTTTTAGGAAACTTATCAGTGTAATTAATGCTCATAAGTAATTAATTATCTATACTATTATTCTGCTTGTTTGTATGTATGACCATTACGCTTTCTGACCGAGAACCTGCTGCATTAGCATGTGTTGTTAGAATGTTTCCCCAAGAAAAACCGCAGATGCGCATTACTCACTCAACAATAAACAGTCTGCCTGCAGCAGAGAGCTGCAAAGCTCAGTGATCAAGTTGCTACAATTGCTATATAAAACAAGAAGTAACAACAAAAGGGGTATATAAATATACTTTACTAACCATTTTGTACAACAAAATATTAAAAACTTTGATAAGTTTTTAAAAAAGATTTGGAGTTAGGTCATAGAATAACATTAAGTTTATTTATCAAGAGTATTAAGTACAGTAAAGTTTAGTCCTATATATAAAGTATGACCTATATATATAAGTGGATTTACACATTTCGTTGTGTACAATTACAATTTGTTTGTATTGTGGTAGAAATGTTATATTTAAAGAAGTACTGTTACGATAAAGATACTAATTTGTCCAGAAATCTTTTGTGGGTCTCTGCTAGTATCAATTAATTGAGTTAATCACCCAGCTATGTTGTTAACTTTAATAACTTAAAAATGATACTTGTAAGGTTATATTAAGATTAAGGCAAAAGAAGTAAAAAAATGTTATTGTTTTGCATTAAATTAAAAAATTATCTTACGTTTGACTAGGTTTCTTCATATATGCACACATGAAAATGTAGCATTGCATATTGCTTGCCATAGGCCACAACTGTAGTCTTTATAGCTTTAAGTACTTCATTAATTTTAAGGCATGTCCATTATTGTGGATTAATAAAGTTTTGAAGGTAAGAACTTTAGCGATATCATTATTAGAGTTGGGTGATTAGTGGAATTTGATAATTGATTAATTGTTAAGCTCAATAATTGATTATCCACATGAGATTTGGATAATTGGAATAATTGAAAAGAGTAATAATTGGAGACACTAATTTCTATTAGTTGATTATTTTTATAAGTCATGACAATAATCAGTTGAGCTGAACAACCTTGAATTAATAAAAAATAATGAAAAATTGTAAAGACAAAATTTTGATCACTTGTATAGGTGAAATAATTGAAAACAGCAATTGTAAACTAATTTAATTTCTATTAACCAGTTATTTTACACGAAACTAATAGGCATAATTGATGGCCTAATTATTATCAGTGTATTAATATTTCTGGGTAAATTGTTTTGTAAACTCGGTATGTTTAAAAATACAGGTATAAAGATATGAGCATTTCATAAGTCTTTTTCTGTTAATTACATTGAAATTTTAATCATGTATATAAATCTTGTATAATGAGTTAAAGTTTTATGCCACCAGACTATGGGATTAACTGTCTGGCTTGTCAGTTCTTGTGGTTGATTATAAAGTTAAATGAGATTAATAATTATTATAAATAAATAGATCATCAATTATAAATTATAAATATACAAGCTGATGTACCCGTCCTTTGTCCGGATTATGAGTTTTAAAAAATGTGGGGATGGATGCTATGATAAATCATACAAAAATCCTAACTTTCACACAACTTATTTATAACATAGCATATTATTACAGTATTCATTATTACATCACCAAAAGTTTTGTATAAGGTTTAAGAACTCAATACATTGATACTTAAAACATGGAATATACTGTTCAATGGTAACGGTGACTTTGTATTAAGAGGTAGCACCCAAAGCAGTGGCAGTTGTGATTCTTTCTGTTACCCGCTTTCAACACCCAACTCTTAATGTCCTTCCACAGTGTTTCACATGATTAATTAATTGATGGTAATTGGCTGCAGAAGTATCTTATAGGCCGAAGTTGACAGGTCAAAGTAGGAATCAACCTTATAATGGCTGTTAGAGTAGAAACTTTAGCTGAGTCTATGTATTATTGCTATATGGCAGCCAGTTTTTTTCATTTCATTCTTCCATAGAGAGTGCTAGTGCACTCTCTGAGATATAAGGCATTTGTGTGTCCTCTCCCACACTGTGTGTATGTATTGTGTGTTATAAAAATTTACTAAGTTTTTTTGTCTAGGGATGTGGTGTCATCTTTTTAACGTAGTTAATGTTAACTTGTGTCAAAGATGATAAATTCTCAATATTTACTACATTTTTTTGTGTAGGGATGTGATGCCATCTTTTTAATGTAATTGTTAACTTATGTCAAAGATAATAAATGCTCAATAACAGTAATAATGGGGGGTGTTGTTATCCCCCATTAACATGCCCCTTGTTTCAAACTATCATCCCACAAAGTTTGCTTGCAATTGGCCCAGCGACCTAGGAGTAGTTAGTTAATGTATAAAAAGACAGACACTCATGTTTTTGTATGTGTGTGTGTGTATATATAGAAAATGCTGTGTAATTATTTCTTGCCTAAAAAGTCTGACTAAAAATGAGTATAATAGAATTGATAATGGTTGCAATTTGCTTGATTAATCTGGTTTACTCTGTTACAGTTGTTCATTAAAGCTTATGAAATATATAACACCTAGAACACAAGTTATGCTACTGTATCTGTCATTGGTGAACAGTGACCACACATCCCACTGACTTCCCAAAGGGACATCCTGAACACCTACCAAAGAACAACTATGTCTGTTGTATTCCAGTTGGCCTGATGAACCCTGATAATATGAGAAAGGCTTTGTCAGCATTAGATATGGTAGATGCAATGTGGTTGAATTATTATAACAGAATCTCCTTTCTTTTCACTCATGAGTTCTTAGAATTAAAACTGGTTATTTATTTTAAATAAAAATAAAAATCAATTGAAATACAGTAATAGCTAATACACAATTTGAGTTTCAGTTACATGTGTGTGTAAGTTGTATAAAGCTTATGAAATATAACTGAAGAGAACTTACAACATAAGTTGTTCAGTTTATTATTACACTTTTGAATAAAAAAAGGTTCTGTTGTCATTTTAGACCCTGTTTGATGTTTTACTGATCAAGTTTAGTAAACTCAATAATTACCTAATTGTCCAGTAACTCAATTATACAAACATAACTTTTTATGACATGTACACTGCTTGGCCAACAAATCAGAAACCCTGTACAATCCAGTTATCTTTGCACCCAATTTTTGGGCACACAGTTTCTGTTTTTTGGCAGCTGAGACTAGTGGTTTGTGGACAGAACAATAGTCATGATAATTTATTTCTTGCAGTAACTTGTATATTGTGCTTGATTAAATGGATGGTTCCGGTTTTTGGTTGAAATAAACTGTTAATTGCTATACCAAAGAACGTTATGGTGGTCTTCACAAGCTTTTTTAACCACCATTTCTGTTTCAGAACAGTTTCTTCTATTCACAATTTGTTTACATTATTTACCACACCTTGTAGACTTGAGATGGACATTTTTGATGTTGCAATTTTTTCAGTCAAGACTACAGACAGTAATGATTTTTGAAGTCGGATACATCATTAACCTTCCCCATGAGAATGAAGAGTGAGGCATATAAAAACCTGCTTATATTTATACTGGTGCTTTGATCAGATGGGGCAAAGTTTATTGTCCGTTTACACATCAAATAATGAGAGTGTCCAAAAGGCAAGTTAATATTCAGGTTTCTCATTTTTTGGCCAGGCAATATATATTTCTGACTTCAGCATTGCCTTTATTTCTTGGAGGGGGAGGGTATATCCATTTTGCACTTGCAAAGAAAAACAAAACAATACAGGTGAGAAAAAGGGAGGGAAATCAAAAGCTATATGGTAGAGGCATGATGTCATTTCAGTAAGTGAGGAAGTATAGCATTTTCCTCTTTGTACCAAATTAATGTTTAGGAAAAGAACATTTTATGAATATCACTAAGTTATTCTTTATTCTAATAGTATTAAACCAGAATGTAACAGTATATGCAACCAGATTAAGACAGCTTGTGTTACAGTGGTGTTGTGCATTTTGAAAGTGCTTTCTAAAACATTGACACTATTTTTTGCTTTCAGTACACCTTGGATTTAGAGTGTCATTGTGTGCATTTCAAACATTGATATCTTGTGTAGCATGTTTAGTTAGGCTGTGTTTGTTGCATAATTAGAATTGACAAATATGGTGGTTATAGAAAACACTCAAATCCCTCAAATCAACCAAAGAGTTGCAAAATTTGGAATTGCATACTTACAAGAAATGTTATTAGGGAAAATTGGCTGTTAGAGCATTTTTTATGCTCTTGACAATAGAAAAATGTTTTTGTAATTTCGATGCAGTTTTTAAAGTTGAGTTCATAGGAACTGAGCTGTGTAGAGATGTATCAATTTTATCAGCTAGTTACCAAATGTGAACAAGCATATTTTTATTAAGTGGATGAAATTAGATCTATTAAGCAAATGCTAGTAATATAAACCAGAAATTTAATAATGACAAGTATTAATTAGTTGTAGTTACATGTTTCATTTGGGGGAGGGGAGGGGCTTCCTCTATTTTTTCATGGTTAAACAATAGTATACATAATATATGTATACATTGGTGTTCACTTATTCACCCTAATAAGGTGATGAACTGGTTAACTACTTATGTAAGCTGATAGCCCTTGTTCCAGTGTATGCATATGGAAGTGGTTAGATACATTAGCTCGTTTTATTTTGTTATCAATAGATATAAAAAGTAATGATATTTTAAATTGCAATTTAGTCATTCTGCATTCAAGAGGTTTTACAATTTTACAGAAAAACTGTATTATGTAAACCTATTTAAATACTTATGATATATTGTTCCTTTATGCATATGTTTTGTCACATTTGGTAAATTACATTTAATATCGGTCATTTGAGTGTAACAGTACTTTTAATATGATCAAACAAAAATTACTTTATTTTTAAAATAATTTACCTGTAATGTCTGTTTCAAGTATATTCTGTAGACCAAAGTGTGACATTCCATAATTCTTTTTCAGTTAAATTTATTTATTAGAAAATTTTATAATTCAATAGTAGTTCTTATTTTACTTCTTTAAATTCATGTATAGCAATTTTTAGTACTTTATAATTAATGTTCTGAAAGCCTTAATTTAGAATAAAATATAAAAAAAGTTATAAAATTGTAAAGCATATTACAAGATCATATTATGAGATTTTATATAAGGATTTTACAAAAATTTCTTCACAAAGTGTTAAAAAAATGGAATTTATTGCTTATTCTATAATCCAGTACCTACTCTTAAAATAATTTGGTGCCAAAGTAAATGCATTCAACATAAATCTTTATCATATGTCAATACTGGCAAACAAGTTAATGCTAAACTTAACCGTTTTATTACCACTGATGATTACTGGCAGTTACTGTCTTTTTTTTTACTTGAGTAAGAGCAAACACCATTTTTGGCAGTTGTTGTCCTTTTTTTACTTGAGTAAAAGCAAACAACATTACTGGCAGTTATTGTCATTTAAAAAACTTTTACTTGAGTGAAAGCAAATAACATTATAGGCAGTCATTGTCTTTATTTTTTAGTTGACTAAGAGCAAACAATGTTACTGGCAGTCATTGCCATTTTTTAATTTTTTACTTGAGTAAAAGCAAGTAATATTACTGGCAGTCATTGTCGTTTTTAACTGAATAAGAGCAATCAACATTTTAGGCAGTCATTGTCTTTTTTTTTTTTGAGTAAAAGCAAATAACATTACTGGTGGTTATTTTATTTTTTAGTTGAGTAAGAGCAAACAACATTCTTGGTAGTCATTATCTTTTTTTTAATTGAATAAAAGCAAACAACATTAATAGCAGTCATTGTAATTTTTTATATTTTGTACTTGAGTAAGAGTAAACAACATTACTGGCAGTCCTTGTTTTTTATTTTTACTTGAGTAAAAGCAAATAACATCACTGGCAGTCATTGCCATTTTTTGTTTTACTTGAGTAAGAGCTATCTTTACTAGATAATACTATTTATGATCCTTACACTTAAATCCTGTGGATGCATGCTTTTTGGGAAGTTGACACGAGAATGTGTTTTGTACGAGCAATACCAATCTAAAACTTTGATGTTGAAACATCATAGTTTATGAACTACATGTATCCAAAGGTGTTTAAAAGTTTTATGTTGTATAGATAAAAATTATACAAGTACTGTAAAATTTTTAACTTCATACTTACCTGATGTTTTTCTCATGTCTCTCACATGGTCTTAGCTGGCAGGTCTTCATGTTTCTTGTAGCTATAGGAATTCTGCATATACATGAGGGTGAGTGAAGCCTCATTTTTATGTAAATGAGGTTTCATTATGTGTGAACTTAGATTGATCTAATTGTATAATGAAGTCCTATAAAGTTAAAAAATGTATAAATACTGTTGATATTATAATTATGAATGTTTGAGATTAGATTAAATCTAACTTCAATCAGTATTTATAGTAGTGACCGTAGAATTTACAAACCCTCCCGTTAATTAAAGCTGCTACATATTTTGGTTTATGATATGAAAAACAAACTTCAAGTATATTTTATTGTTCAGAGCAAGACATGTTAAAGTTACTGTTGCTCCCTTCTCTTCCTCTTGTTTTTTTTTTAATTATTATTATTAGTAGTGGACTGGTGTTTTTACTCATATTTCAAGAAGCTATATGTGTTTAGACTTTCTCAATTTTAAGACTTGGTATAGCTAGATGTTATGAACAATAATTTAGTGCATACATATATGCGTAGTGAAGTTAATAAATGAACAACTTTTAAGTCATATGTAACTTTAAACACCTTACACAAGGGATTCCAGTGACAATGTTAAGAAATAAAAAGCTTTACATATAAACTGCATATATTATTAGATGTTTGGTCATTATTTTAAAGATTACTCATGCAATATCCACTCGTGGGTGTGACAAGGCTACCAAGTGTTCAGTTTGGAAATGTTTCCTAAAACTCATTTCACCCCCAGTGAAATACTGTGAATGACCCTTGATATCCAGGGGAATTATGCTTATCTTGACTACTTACTGCTTTATACAGCTAGATTTCAGATACATGTAAATATCAAGTAACAGATATTTAATAATATGTACAGCACTCAAGTCATTCTTTCTGTATTTAATTTTGGTTTTGAAATCGCTCAATACTACATTTTAATATATCCTTCAGAAAATAGTAGTAATTTGAATTTCAAAATTAAAAACCAAACATAATTAAGATTTAGCTTCATGTCTGACATTAATATTGTTTTTATAAATCTAAACACCAATAATTTTAAAAGAAATACTAGTTCAAGTATTATGCATGAAGGATAGAGTGCTTTTAATTTAAATATTGTTAAAGTTGAAAAGCAAAACCCAAATCTAAACTTTACAGTAAGAAAGTTTAGTCTAAACTACTGCCATTGCGAAAAACAAAACTTCCATGGCAAATTATTTGAAATGGTAATTTTAACTTAAAAAAATAGCCAATTTTGCTGTTCTTTTCATATGGAAAAGTATGGCACTTGTATAATCAAAGTGAATGATGATTATAATTAATTAAAGGGACTCTCAGATGAGGTACATGTTTTTCATGGTAAGTACATATAGCATTCAGGTGTGAAAATCTTGAGTTAGTCTAAACATTTTTATATGCTCTCTGATTAGAGAGGAAAAATGGTAAAATGAAAGTGTTATGTATGTTTATTGTTACCAATGTTTAATAAAAAGTGGTGCCTGTTGCACTGAAATATCTTGGTGCTCCAAGATTGCTGTAATATGCAAATGCACTGTAAACTTGAAGTTTTTGTTAATGATTTCTCTAAAAAACCACTAAATTTTTCTTTGTCATTATTATTGGCAAGTGCTTCCACTTTTAATAGTTCTTTAAAAATACATCCCTGTATACTTTTTGTGATAAACACTTAACCGTTTCACTGCAGCTGGGATGTATATATTTCCCAGTTAATTGGGAAATATATGTCTCGGCTGCAATGAAAGGGTTAAGGTAGGTAGCTGATAGAACATTACTAGAGTGAACTGGTGAATTACTGTGTAGAGTAGTTACTTTTGTAGATTGCAGTGTAGTTAAAATAAGTTGATCGTGTCACAAATACAAGTCCCCCAGTGGGACAATTGTAGGTCTATGGATTTACAGTTCTAAAATCAGGGGTTTGATTCCCCAGTGGACACAGCAGATAGCCTGATGTGGCTTTGCTATAAAAAACAACAACACACATACACAGAATCCTGTAAGTAAATGTAGTCACCATTAATTTAATATTTACTTTCATCTGCATATTATAGCATATATCTTTTTATCTGTATATATATAGTAAACTTGTTGTGTATAAATGATGTACCATTTATAAGTAGAATACATTTTATGCACATATTGTCTTACAGTGTTTCCCTGAAGCTTATCTTGTGTTTAAAAAATCAGTGCCTTCCAGACATACAAGTGCATATGTATACGCACAAAATAAAATAAAAAGCTGCTTGGCTGTTCTTTTTATATCCCTCAGCATACCCAATTGCTTGAAGGACTTTGATTTCAGTTACCTCTTTTAGATCTTCTTTCTCTCACACACACACATACTAACCTGTCAGACTTGTCTGTATACTTGAGTAGCTCCCTTAGTCATTTTTTTTCTTCTAAATTTGGCACGTAGATATTGCCACATAAGTAAGAACAGGTCAAAACAGAAAAAATCAACTTGCTCTGTGTAGAAAGGTGTATGTTAAATTTGATATATTCAAGTTTTTGTAGTCTTGTTTTATAATATTATTTTAGTACATACAACATTGGTTGGGTTTTGTTCCTTATTTTTACAGCTTGAAAGTAAACTGTATGGTGTTCTTTTATCTCATTTAACTACACATTATGGTGGTATTTTTCAGATTTACAAGCTCCTTTGTTGCTTTTCTTTAAATGCAGGTTGTTACAGAGAAGTTTTTGCAAGGTTTATATACTTTTCTGTTGCATGTAAAAGGTGTTTTAAGATGCTTTATTTCTTTGGCTAGAAGACATTATGCAAGTCAGTTTATCTTATAGAAGAAGCTCATACAACTGCTTTAAATAATCTGTGATAATTTATTCCAAAATTAACATAGCATTGACTCAAGTGTATGGATTTGTTTGCTGAAATATTCTTGCTATGACAAACTTAATTAACTTTGTACTTTCTTTTAATGATGTTGTACTTCATAGTTTGTTTAAAGGTATGGTACTTAGTTTTAAATATTTTACATCGAGACATAAAGCATATTTTCAAAAATGACCTCAAAATGTGACATTGTTACTGTTACATTACTTTTGGTATGTAGAAAAATAATTGTAGATATAAAAGTAACTTGAAGCAAGTAATATGACAATAGTATTTATAACTTTCCTTGAGAAATGTAACTTAAAATATGTTTTTTCATATTATTAAGTACGGCATTTCATTTACTGGTGAGAACTGCAAATATAAAACCACATAGAGTAATGGTTTTCAAATGAGACCCAAAACTCGAGTGCTTTCGAATAGTTCTAAAGAAGAATAGTGAAATATACAAAAGTGCTAGAGTTTTGGGTCTCAATTGAAAACCATTACAACTTTTGTATGTTAGCCTATGTGCTGTAATACATGTAGATATCATGCTTATAAGAGAATATATGTAACACACTGTTAAGAATAACAAACATGTGTATCTCACTGTAATGGATGCTTATATTACACCGAGAGTTCAGGAATGTAGTACATGCATGCACTCGTAGATGTATGTATCTGGTGATTATTGATACCTTCTAATTTTACCTTGATTTTGACATTGTGATTCACTTAAAATTTAAGTACTGTATTAACTTTCCCTCCACGTTAGTATTGTACTTTGTAAAGCAATTAACAAATTTTGAATTTTAAACAGGTAAAAAGCATAAGGTGATAAGAATCGAGGGTTTATAGCAGTGAGTATAATGAAATTGATAAACAGAAAGTTGTTTTGAAGATCAGCTACAATAAGATGCAGAAGTTAGGACTAGAGGTGGGTAATTAGTAGAATTTACTGATTGATTAATCAACCATTCTCACATGAGCTGGCCTAAAAATAAATAAATTCATTAAAATGCTTAAATTCAGTTTTCAATCTCCATGTTAGGTAGAGCACAGACAGGCCATTGTGTAGCAACAAACAAACATAATAGCAATATTTTGGTTACTTGGATAAGTGGTGGAATAATCAAAAGCATTAATAATTGGCATAATCAAAGAAATAATAATTGGAAATATTGGTAGATTGTTTTTGTGACATTAATCAATTTAACTGTACTTTTGATTAATTGAATATTTTATGTAACACTGATGCTCATAGGTAATTGATTATATTGAGTTAATCACCCAACTCTTGTTAGGACTATAACGTGCATGTTTTCAAAGTTAGCAAAATAGTGATATAAGAATCCATTAGAGAAACACAGTTTGTACTGGTTTAACTTTAGAAGAGTTTTAAAACTACAAACCATGTTGTGTCTTCAGTTAAATATCCATTTGCATTTAAGATGTAGTTATGTGAATTGATGTACTGAAAAAAAATGGAGTGTTTATACAGGTGCTCAAATTTTAGAAGTTGCTTTTATATAACTTCTGAAATATATTCCCTAATGATGAGTTAGTTTTTGAGAAAAAAATATCACATTATTGTAAGCATTTATGTACTGGATGGATATGAGCCTAAAATGTTTAAACAGAAAAGTCTCTTCACATGGTGATTATCTTTTGTGAAGAAAAACTGGCGGCAAATGCACTGGAAAGTGTAACTAAAGTACCTTAAAGACCGACAACCTCTCTCAGCTGGTTTGGCGGCTTATATACTGTAGGTTTTACTGGCAGTAAAACTTGTCTAAGCAGAAGCTGCAGTTCATCGTTATATATAAAAAAAAAAATTGTTTACTAAAACCATGCATCATTTGAAAGTTTCCATGTAAATCGATTCCAAAGAAGGGGTAGGATTGGGGAAAAGCACTGTTGTAAGTGTCACAATCTGTTCTGTGGTCCATGGATCAGCTTGAATGACATAACTCATCTAGTAAAAAAAAAGCTGCACGTGTTTATCAGTTTTATATTTACTTCTACAGTAATAAAAAAAATTACATGTGTTCATAGTTTCTCAGAAGGAAAGAGTGAGAAAAGAAACAGAACTTTCAACATGTATCCAGAAGACACAGTTGACTATTATGTTTCTGAGATATAAAAAGTAATTGTTTAACTCATTTTACATTAGAAAGAAAAATTACTCATAGTTTATGTATGTGAAAATATATTGTATATTGGTTCAATGCTTCATTTAAGTCATTTCAAGTAATTAAAAAAAATTTGAATACTTTTTGCCTTTACAACAAACACCAAATGTATCATGTTTAATTGTTGTTTCATTGTTACTAAAACTTTAGTTATTTATTTATGAAATAAACTCTAATCTGCACATCATATTGTTTTGATATAGTATTACATATAACTTTGTAATGATAATTATATTCTACAAGAATAAAATTTGTAATAACTTATTTATTTAAGTTACTACTCTTTGGCAAAAACGATTTTGGTAAATCAAATATTTGATCAAGTTTGGAGATGGCTTGAATGGGTAGTGAAAGTAATCAAGTTTCTAAGAAGTGGGTTTCTTGTCATCAAACTGACATTTAGGCATTTGTAATTTTTCATAGATCAATTATACTCTTTATATAATTTCAGCACGCACTAATATTAATCCTTTTTCCTGTAATTAAAAACTTTTTTTGCTGGAAATGTCATACTTTTTCTGTACTTAATTGAAATAACAACCTTGATTTGTTATTGGGTTATCTAATGATTTGAAATGTTTAGTGAATTAAAGAGCATCACTACTACATTAACTTTCATAACTTACCACATAAAGCATAACATAAGTTCAAGTTCTGAAACTTCAACTGTGTAAGTATTATATATATACAATTCATTAAACTTGCAAAAGTATGTCATTATTTAAAATCCTATTTTAAAACAATCTTACCTGTTAGTAACTAGCCAATTTTATTTATCTTGGAAAATGCATAGTAGAAAAAGAACAAAAAATGTAGATCATCCGAGAAAAGTGATGACAGTTTGTGTATCTTACATACCTTAGAAAGTTCAGTATATGAAATAGTGTTTCAGCATGCTTATTATGAGCTTTCAGTAAGTAGAGGGCATGTAATACAAAGATGCTTTCTGCATATGAAATATACATTAGTAGAATAATTTACCCTTGGGATGCCTTTTGATAAAAATAGATTGTGCAGTGTTGGGTTTACCAAATTACTTTTTTTTCTTCTATTTGATAAATTTCAAATGCATAACTCAAAGATTTCTAAATATACAAACCAAAATAGAAGGAATGTCTAATTTATTTTGCAACATGTTCAGCATGTGGTAGAGGAAATGTGGTGATATGACTATGTGTTAAGTAAAAGCATGAGAGTTAACAGAATTTATAAAGGTATTCTTAAGTGGCAGGTGAAAGAAGATTTTCAACAAAATGCGAAGATGTTAGTGTATGCTAGATAAATAATTACCCAAAGAATGTATGATTCTAGACGAAAGTAGGAGGATTTTCAAGATGCTTCTAAACTAATATGTGTGAGTATTGTTAAATGGCTAAAAGGCAGTTAAAAACATGTATTTCTGATTTATATTAAATACTCTGAAAGAAGAAGATTTTCAACAAAATGTGAAAATGTTAATGTATGCTAGATAAATAATTACCCAAAGAATGTATGATTCTAGACGAAAGTAGGAGGATTTTCAAGATGCTTCTAAACTAATATGTGTGAGTATTGTTAAATGGTTAAAAGGCAGTTAAAAACATGTATTTCTGATTTATATTAAATACTCTTTAAAAGAAAACTTTAGTGATAATGAATTTGAAATTATAGGAAATAAGGACTTACTGTAGGTTGTTCTGAGAAAATTGTTGAGTCATGATTATATTTATGTACGGTCATAACTGGAAGTTGTGTAAAGTTTTTCTGACCACAATCTCAACATGATGACAGGTGGTGTTTACTGATAAGTTATCAGAGGAAGGGCATGTTAACAAAATGGCAGGAAGCGAGGGGCAGTTAGGTTTAAATGTTATTGGCAAGGCACATATCTGTAGACTGAAATGTTTTGCCATCCACAATGCAAAGTCAATCTCTGAATTATAGTTGAAAACTTTCTAGATGACCATATGATTTACATTCTGATGCCATATTTTGCCATTTCTTGTTCAATAAGAACAATTTCTTACACCTAATTTATTTTGCCAGTTTTCAGGAATATGCACATTGTTGTTATTTGTTTGTTGGGATAGTCTTTCCTTTTAGAAACTAATTTTAATAAGCAAATTATGTTAAAAAATGTTGAAAAAATAAACTTGTTTAAAGAATGGTATCAGTAAATGTAAACATGTTTTAGTTTTGCTAAATTAGTAAGTATGCAGAAATGTAACATCCATCATCGTGGCTTAATAAGCTGTAAAACAACATTTTTAGACGATGGATTTAGAAAAAAAGGCTTGCTTCAAAATCCCTTTCTCCAGAAAAGGAAATAAACACAATTTTGTTTTTTTTGCTCTGTTTTTTAAACTCCAAAACTTTAAGTATTAATATTATAGTAAGCAAGAAATTCTACAATGAAAAATCCTGCATCTGCTATTGATATCAGTGAGCATAACCTCTGTCAGTACTTATTTACATTGCTAATGGCTATAATCCTATTTCAAATTCAAGTTGGTTTATAATGCTTTGCCAGCTTTTGATGTTTAAACTATATATTTCAGACCCTTTTTATAGTTAATGGATGTTAATAAAATAAATGGTCATTGTATGTCTTAATGCTCCAAATGCTCAAGATATATCATTTCGTTATAAAAACTGTAGAGTGGATCCATATCTGTTTTTTGTGCATTGACAGGATGGTGGACACTGAACAGTTGTGATATTGACTAATTTTTATGTAAATGCAGCCTAATCATGAAGAAATGTGCTACTTTGGAGGGTTGGTTACTATGGCTACCATGCATTAGTTGTAGGCAAAAGCAAGTGAAAAAGTAGAAAGGTTAGAGGAAATTATTTGTCCTAAGAAGACAGCATGATACAAAAATGTGGGGTAAAACTTAATCAAGGTGGACTTTGGTGTCACCAAACTGTACCATGTTGAGACAGAAATTAAAATAACAATAAAACTGTAAAGAACGTATTGAAGCAAAAGTATGTTGAAAATATCAAGTTATCTGGGCTTGTATTTTTTTGTTTGTTTAGACTAGGTTTGGCCTGAGGTAATTTAATTTCACCATCTCCAAAAAAGCCAGGCTACTGTCTCAAAACGTTAAAGTTGGACAAGATGGTGTACAAATACAGCGGACACACATACATAATTAAATACCTTTTTTTCACTGTTAGATACACAAAGTTTCCTCGTCAAGTGTTTGGGCAGCTTTATTTGCTTGGTATGCAGGAGGATATCAGTTCTTTTGTTGTTGTTTTTATAGAATAGGTGTGCTCAAGAAATGTAATTCAACCTTCAGTTCTCATGAGTTGAAAGCTAAAGACAACTACGATATGTTTTTTTTTTGTATTCGATTTGAAGTGTATTTTTACATGAATGGAAACTTTTGGGGAAAAAAATTCATTATTGTATTACATAAAATATATGTATTTGGAATTAATTCATTTTATTTTTCCCTATAGAAACAGCTTTTATTTTGTATCAGTTTGCTGGAATTGTGTTGAAGTTGCCATTTTGTTAGTAATATGTTTTAATGTTGATTCAGGTTTTCATATATTAACAGTGTATGCGTACTTTTAAGTATTGAAACAATACGCACAATAACGAATCGTAAGTACTTCCATCTAAAGCGTGAAAAGCAAACACAGCATGACGGGTATTGTTACAAGCGTTACGCTTTCGTTAGTTACTCGTATAAATTAACCTTAGCAAAGCTGAGTAGGGAACATTGTAGTGTAAAATTTAACCGGTTTGAAACACCACTTTACCACATTCATGTGTATATTCAAACACGTGATTATGTTTTATGGAGATAAAGAAAACTTGTTTCAACCCAACGCTAAAAAGCTTGTAGTTGGGATACATGATAACGAATGTAAAATCATGGATTCTGCCAAGCCTTCCAGAATCGCAGATGAACCAATATAGTTGTATGACGCCGTAATCTGAATAATTCCTTGTGAGTGTAGGCGTTCATGTTAAGTACATGCACCACTTAGATATCCATATTGCATGCATGAGGGGGTATAAGGAGGTTGGGGAGTAAACATGGATCACTTTTGTGTTTTACTACTTAAGAAACTTTCTATGTAACTAATTATACTTCTTAGATATCAAATTTCAATGTGGGAAAAACCTCTCGTTGTTGTTACAGTCTTTCTCACCTCTCACACGTGAATATATATTTTTTCCTTTTATTAAGAGCTAATAAGAATTTTTTTGTCCTTTCTGTGAGATTGAGAACCTTGAATTTCAACACCAGAACAAGTGATTGTTTGTGTTATGAAGTGTACATGTGTGGTGGGAGATTTGAATTATTTACGTCGGTCTCGGTGTCAATTCAAGTCCACCTTACTGGCGTCGTTGACGTCATCAAGCAGTTAATGCAACAACTTGAAACTTAAAACACACGTTTCTCTCTTTCCTACTCGGGAACGGTATAACCTTGTTGTTCGAGGTGTGTTTAGATAAGGATGACACAGTGGAAACGGTTAAAGAAGTTAAAATAACATCATACAGATCACTGTTATGAATACACACAGTAGCGATAATATCACGAGTTTAATTCGCTGTTTCAATCCTCTGTCTAACATTTTATAAATACTCTGATATGAATCGTTTGGATCACAATTAATGTCCAGTAGATTTCAGAATTGTCAGAAACTTCCATCAGTATAACTTTCTACAATTATACTTGTAGGCAAGTAAGTGATTGCTTTTTCTTACGTCAGTAAAATACTGGCCTGGCATGGTCAAGTGGTTAGGGCGCTCGACTCGCAATCTGAGGATCG
>NW_013665611.1:2373224-2399289 GCF_000517525.1 Limulus polyphemus
TTACACTGCTAAATTAGGGACTGCTAGCGCAGATAGCCCTCGTGTAGCTTTGCGCGAAATTCAAAACAAACAGTCAAATACTTGTCAAAGAATGGCTTCCGCCAAAATGCGAACAAGAGAATTACACATTTATGGTAATATTTTGAAAATTCTAAGCCAGAGATTTATAAAGGGAAAGCACATATATATGTGTGTGTATGCATTTGTACTTTTTTCAGTTCTAGGGTTCTTTTCTTCGACAATTTGCTGTAGACAGTGAATGTTAGATTTGGTAAGTGACGTAATAGGTAAAATCAGTTCCTCCGTCAGAAATCTTTGAGCCCGGGAAGAGTCTTTTGATCGGGCTTCCCTCCCACAGAAACTTCAGTTCACGTTTCTAACCGAGCCATCTTCACCTCACGTATCCACGGGAAATGTTTTAGGAATATTATACTGTAGCTTGTGCCTTAAAGGCACATCATTTTTCTATTAAAAACAACGAGCTCAAAAACATTTATCCCTAAAGAAAGGAAAAACAAGTAGTCCATACTTATGTTCTAGTGATATATGTATTCCCGGAGATAATATGAACTTTTTGTTTAAAAGTGCATTATATATGTTCAATATAAGTATACATAATTGAGTATATACCAACTCGACTTGCATTATTGATATTATAGTAAACTAAAGCAGTTTGTGTACCTTACGTATAATTACCTATAATATTAATGTGTGCATTCTCATTGTAATACATCGTACCCATTCAAATATATTGTGTACAATAGATTTAACAAAATGAACCGGCATGGCCAGGTGGTTAGGGCGCTCGACTCCGAATCTGCGGGTCGCGAGTTCGAACCCTTGTCCCACCAAACATGCTCGCCCTTTCAGCCGTGACAACTTTAAACTGCATAGTTCATCGGTTCAACATTAGTTAAACTTCAGCAAGATATTATTGTGTTTCTAAAACCGTGAAGTGGTTCAAAATCAAAACTAGGTTGCGTATCTAAGAGAGTGTGCGTACTGATAGACAAGACCGAGATGATCACACTGTGAACTGGAGTGTTTTACAGACGTGACGCTTTAGCGAAGGCCGAAGTTGCGCGAGTTCTCCAGATGCCCGGCCTCGGAACAAGTTACCTGGCTATCCTTCTTTATGGGTAGTATAGTAAAATGTATAGCAATTTAGCTCATCTTTTACAAATCGTAATGAGAAATGAAGACTGGCAAGTAACCCAAATGCAATATCTGAATTAGTATTTCAGCAATATCTTATTGAAATACACTGCTTTTTTTTACACCAATTTGGGGTCAGTGAGATCAAGAGAAACAAAATGACAAACATTTATATTTTGTACAAAAAATGTATTTCCTTACGCAAATAAAACGATTATAAAAAGTCATTGTATAGCATGTTTGGCCACTCTAATTATAAGAAATTTCATTATAGTTTAATTTGAATACTTTGATTTTTACAGTTTTATTTCTCTAAAAAAATCAATATTGTTTCTGAAAAACTCTACGAAAAACAGAAATCTACTTCTTAAAAATGTAAAAAAAAAAACATTTGAATTTTTATTCATCATTTACCGGAGCGCCAAACTCACGGTTTTGAGTGTTCGAAGTAGTTTTTAACAGCACAGTTTTATACAGTATTTCATGGCATATCAAAATATCCAAGCAACACAAGTTGAAGCGGGATTAAAATACATTTTAAATGTCAAGAAGGCTATCTGAGCATAATGAATTAAAACGGTATAGCACTGTGTATATTACTTAAATTGGACTATTTAAAAAGTATATGGCTTTGTTACCGTGTTCTATAATACTTTAAATTAATTTTTATTTTCTCCATAAGCATTTTAATCTTGACCAAGATATTTTTCCGCTGCTCAATTGAATTTGTTAACCAAAGGCAAGTTTAGTGTAGCGTTTTATGAACCGTATCTAAAGAAATGAGTCATGGTTGTAACGTTACATACGAACCAACAACTATTTCACCATTTTGTTTCTGTTGAACCCTTACCATGAAATTGATATCAAAAAGTCCAGTTTTGTTACGGTATTTCAATGATATACTGTTTGAAAAGTAACTATTATTGACTTTTGAGCATTGATCATGCAGTCCTTTTTACTTGAAGTAAAGGGTTTTTTTTTTTTGTGCTCTCGTAGTTGTGTGGGTCGTTGCTCCTTTTTCAGAAACTTTTGTAATTTTCTTACTTGTCTGTCTTTGAAATTCCCTTTTTTAGTTTATTTAAATGTCAGCTCACATTGTTAACAAAAGACGTGTAATGATTTCATAAGCCAATCTTTCGTAAATCATTTTACTTGACTATTATTTAATTGTAAATAAGTAAATGCAGCTTAATTTATCATAACGTATCTTATTACTTTACCAAATGGGACTAGAACCAAATTGGGTAACTTAATGAATTACTCTAGTTGCATCTTGAATCGTCACATACTTTTGAAAATTTTGTTAGTGAAGATAATTCATTACGAGAAAAAGAATCTCACAATTAGGATGGTTTTGCTTTTATTAATATTAAAATGTGAATTTTGAACACCAGTTGAATTGTTCAAGACAACATTTGATGGACGTTCTGTCAGAAACGATACGAACAAAGAAATTTTTTTTTTAAATAACGGCCGAAAGTATAGTGACGAAGATGTCTGTAGATTCAATGTATTTTAGCCGTTATACGGTTTTCGCACTTTTTGTGTATACATTAATAATATTATGTATTTGTATTTTGTTATATATTGGTTTCATTGATTTATAACTTAAATTTTAGTTCGGAACTTTATAAATGGTTTACTTTTAATCCTAAAATATTAAAACAGGATCTCTTCCTCAACCAGAGAGGCAAAGTAGTGTTTCTGGGTGGCAAGAAATTCCGTTGGTTGTTTCTTGGAGACATTGTATACACCATCAGAAAGTCTGGAACCAGCTGTATCCAAATGTGCAATCCATATGATGGTAACATACATCAATAGGGAGTTACGAGCAGTCAAAGGATTTCGGATTGACCGCACCACCGTACGGGTAACAGTCACATACACTAATTGATTTTTTTGTCAATTAAACTGTACGACTTTTCTTCATTGTCTGTTGGAGGTTGGAGACCTTGTTTTTGATATTTCGTTACTACTACTATTATCACAACTGTCCTTGTCAGCACCAAACTTATTTTCAAGTGCCGCCACAATATCTTTGAGCTTGATAGATGGATTTGCCTCAACAAGGATTGTCAAAAAAGTCCATCGTGATAGTATCCACAATGGCTGCACAGGTTACAAGTCGAACCTTACACGTGCAGGTAATCGAGGACATAATGATGATTGATGATGATATGCCAAAGAATAGCAAAGTTCTAGTCACGGACAGCGAGGCTTGAAACTGGCTGCTGAAGACCTATTTGGTTATGGTATGAAAAACAGATGCAAAGATGGGCGAAGAAGAAGGCTCACATAGCGGACCAGACGGTTACACTGTCATTAACTATAGGGTTTCTTTCTGCTGATGATATGGCCAGTTATAACTCGGTCAGTTATTGCCATATTTGGAAACTGTAAATTGTATGCTACATCCTATACAAGTTTCACCAAAATCGGATAAAACCCGGGTTTTTTATGTCCGATACCTGCCACCTAGAGATAGTGTGTTAATAATACATTAACATTGCATTTATTTATTTTTTATCAGTTGAACGCGAATCTAGTAGGAGCCTGCTGTGACTGGTTTTAAAGAATATATATATATATTTTTTTACAAGGTACATTTGGATAGTAATAAAAAGTACGAAGAATGATGATTTTTTTGCGTTTGTTTAAATGCAATACACATATACTAACTGGCGTGGGTGATGTTATGCACGTGAATGATAGCTATCCCTTTTTACCGCAAGCTTAGGAGATAGTTCATTCGTGATCAATGACACGTGCGTGACCACGGATAACCGCCTCAATCATATGTACAAAAACTTGTTTCACAGAGTTGCGGCTGAGATGCACATCGTCATTCTTAGGCGTTTCGTATGACAAAGTAGCAAAATAAAACGTTACCTACACGAAACATTACCATACAAGGGTTGATTATGGAGATTTGTGTTTTACGGTATATATGTGATACATATCGCATGGCGCGAAAAATTTATTCTAATTACCCGGTAAACTTTATTATGTGTCAGTGTATTTCTGTGTTTTTCTTTTTAAGTTCTAATTAAACACATCAGAACTGACAGTTTTGTTGGTTTATTATATACGTAATTTGTTTTTCAGCCACGTCAAAAATAACTTGTAGACAGCATATAAACAAGCGGACTTTGCTCACACAGTTACACATATTTGCTTCGATTTAACGATGTTATATATGGGTTAGGTTTTATCATGCATGACTTGTGACTTTAGTTCACTGTAGTTGGATATCAGTTTGCAGCGTATGAAAAATATTCTGTTTAGAATGTTTTCAAAACATATTTTGTGTGTTATTAATCTATGTCGTGATATATATGCATGTATGTATGTGTTTTGAACTGTTAAACGTGACAATAACAGCGTCTGTGAAAATCATATTTAAATTTTCTGGAATTACAAAGAGAAACACCTCGGCAACAATAAATATATATATAAAAAAAGTTTATTGAACAGTCGTTTGGGAATTTTCTCATTTCATCGTCAGCGATCCGAAATATAGTTGATACAATGAATTGTAATGCAAGACAGTAAATGTACAATACAGTACAATGAAAGATATACGAAACATAAGTTAACCATAAATAACAAACATGAAAATGACTTAAGTTAAAGAGAGCTGAGGTTATTGTTCAGTGTTATGAATTATTTTAACTATATTTGAGTGTAGAGAGTTCCATTAACTTTCTACACTCAATTATATATTCTATGGCTCGAGGTTCCCGCATTGTGTTGTTTTATAGGCTTAGGGTCCAGGTCCACTCTTATATAATTGAGTAGTATAACGGCTAGGATTTGGAGCAATGTGTTTAAGAATTGAACTTGGTATTACAGTCGGTAGCTCATTGATATAAGCCAAAGATCCTAGATTCAAGTCTTGATTAAGTATATTCCTAACTTTTGGTGACGAATGGTTTATAAGTTTAGAGAAAATCGACCTTTCCGAATGAGTGGAATGTAAGATGTGAAAGTTCAAAAAATGCCAGTGAGCTAAAAAAATCTTCTTCATAGAAGTTGGGACTATCCAAAAAGTTGGGATAAACTTTCGATCCGTTTCCTAAGAGAACAAAAAGTTATACAAAGGAAAAAATAAAAGCGCCGTTATTTAACTGTAATCCTTGTAAAGCAAGAGTTGTCAATTATTATTAACAATAACGGTTTAAAAATTTAAAATGGGGTGTGCAGATCAAACATCACAAATCACTTGTAAGTTAACAAACTTATTTCGTGACTCAATTCGATAATAGGACTTAATCGAATTGTCATTTCTTATTTTGGAATTTCTGTGCAAGTTATTCTGGGTCTATGAAAACCCCCTTCATCCTTTGTATTAGGGGAAAAAAAGCGACGATAACTTTATAATTCAGCTTCTTGATACTGCTAAGCCACTTTGCGCATGTAATGAATGTGTCTTGAATTATGTATCGTTGAATTATGTTATCGTTTTTATTATTTCAAAAAACTGATAAAAAGTTACTTGAGACTTCTAGTGCAGTAAGGTCAGTTTTCTTGCCTTTGTTTTAAAAATTTCTCAATTTCGGTTCGCGTGTATAATATAATGCGTATCAGTAAATTGTAAATTGCTTCTTTTTTTTACGATCGGCTATGAAACTTTCGGATTCACATATATATCTATTAATTTAATTTACTATCGTTTTCGATTTTTTTTTTATCAATAAAGCTGCGTCTGTAAGTGACTGTTGTTAAAGGACAGGAGATTCAAGGGCTGTAGGTGGCAGCACAGTCGCCAACATTGTATTGGTTTTTTTTTCGTTAACCGTTGGTTGTTTCCAAAAGTTCTTTGACATCTTTGAATGTAGTTTATCCTGGTCTTCATTGTCATCTGATTTAAACCCTTGTTATTTTTTCTTTCTTTGGAGTTATTAGAAATTTATCCCCACAGATGCTTAAGGATACAGTAACTTGGAAAGTGTCTGGAATGTTTTAGGACGATTCATAGTATTGTGCATAATGATAGGTTATGTGATATCACGGGAAAGAGGACATTGAACATGTCATTCACAGTCCAGTGAGTCTTCCAAGAGTGTAGTGCAATGTTTCTAAGATTCATGCCGTTCGTATATCATACTACTGAATTACCACAGATACAAAATGTAGGATGCATATCAAAACAGCCTGTATGCTGCCGTTCAAATCATGCAAATAACCCTTGTATTAATAACAGTTCAAGTTTAACTGTCCGAATAAGGGTTAACATGTATTAACCTCACTTTGACCTTCAAATGCAGTGTCATTGTCAGCGAGATCCCAATATTAGTAAATTATATTTTTACATCATAAAACTGTTAATACATTTATTCAGGTATAGCCGGATGTGGCCCTGTGATTAGCTTGCTCGGATTTTGAGTTTAAGGACTCGCGATTCGCGTCACTATTCAATTAGGAGTAGCCCAAGCGTCAATGATGGTACTGTTTACTAACTGCTTTCCCTCTATAGCTGTCGATTCAAATGAGGGACAATTATGCACAGAAAATTCTTTTGTAGCTAGGCGCGGAAATTCTGATAACATCATTCAAATAAAACAATTGGCGGCGGCGGCTGTTGTTTTTTCCGCGCAAACTTATGCAATGGGCTCTCTGCATTCAGTCCACCGCGAGGAACTGAACCCCAGATTTTAGCATTGCAAGTTACGAAATTTACAGCTGACCAATTGAGGGGAATAAGAGCTCCACACAACATAACCTGTGTACAGTGGTGTATTTAACGTTGGGGGCAACGCACCGGCGGGCCCTCAAAGTAATCCGAAACAACAACAACAACAAATTCTGTGCCTATAGCTGATCAGTTACGGACGGCCCCCCTAATAAAATTGCACCGAGTAGGTTGAAGTGTTAAAAACGCCTTTACCTGTGTAGGTCGATATTCCGTCGGTCAGTTCTGTACTTGTTTTATTTATTATGCCTTAATATTAGATTTAACGCGTTTCAGTTTGATGAACTGTTAAATTTTTATTTTAATAAACGTTATTCTAATAGTTTCATGCGCTGAATTAAAAAAAAAATATTTCTTTGGATAAATGATAAAGTACCGAAAAGGACGATTAAATTTATTGTTCTTTACGGATAAAAAATAGAAATTAATTTATAATGTTTATGGACTAACTTATAGTTCGAAGAACTATTTTTGTAATCATTCAAAATTACCTCTGAAAAAAAGATGTGTCGCACAGAACACCGAATGAACATCAAATTTCTGTCTGGCCGAACTATTTGGAGATGCCAAAGAAGCTCCTGAAACGAAATCATATTCAATTAGGAAAGGAATCTGGTTAGAAGGAACAACACTGAAAAAAATAATGATGTTTATGTATTGTTGATGCAAAGAACACACAGGCATCAAATTTTACAAATACGAACTTCACATGAATGGGTGTACTCTGGTGGACTACAACAATTATTTGAGAGGTGGTAGACGTTTATCTGTGTGAATTCATTTGGCGTCATAGAAACCGAAATGAAGATCTGTTTAAGCAAATTTTAAATGAAATTTCCGAATTCAAGTGTTAGGTTCAGTACTTTCTTACCCTTTCTTCAAAGGAATACACATATTTTTGAATTCAGCCCATGAAACTGTATTAGAATAACGTTTATTAAAATATAAATTTAGCAGTTCATCAAACCGAAAAGCACCTTAGATTTTTGTCCCCCTTTTTATTATTCCAATATAAAATGTCTCTAACAAAAAATAGGTTTCGTGTGGAAGAATCTCGTGCAGTGACTATTATAGCCGTGTTTAAATACCCCTACTATTTTATATTGAAGTGACTCACTTCCGCTTAATTTTTCTTATGTACGTGTAACTGTATAGCACAAATCTTTTATTATTAGGAAATAACTGATGGATAACAAGTTTGACAATGATACACCACAACTTTTTTTGTCTGTTTAAGAATGTACGTAGAACGTGTAATGGTTTTGAAAATATTTTTCGTTTGCGGTTGTTCTTTGCTTAGGGACGTACTTGCAGCTTTTTTTTTAAGTTTTTATCTTTTATTTAAATAAAATTTGGTACACGGAATTAACTTATGTCGTAAGTAATTGCAAATGTTTTAAATTTTGCTTTATTTGATATCAGTGGTGACCTCGTAACTCTAGACGATTTGTTCGGGTTACATTACGTTTATCACGTATGCTAAATCAGAGTACAGGCACAAGTGTCTGTGAGTGCAGTTTTATTTCAGAGTTGCAAAGTGGAAGGCGTATAATTGATTACAGTGCACGAAAATTACTCTCTGGTCATTGTTTAGATGCAACTCTGGTTATTTATTATTATAAAGAAAAGTTCTTTGCCCCCTTTTTTCAATATATTTTTCTTCCAAATATAGCTGTTACCCTAAGAACGTGTAAACAAAAAGACGATCCCTCCACATACGATTAAAGAAACCCACGAGGGAGAGCCACGTGTGTTGGGCCTCTTGCCACAGTTGGCGCCAGATTGTAGTGCCTTTTGGGCACTAAAGACTAGTAAAGATTGTCTTTCTTGCTTTAGACGAAATTATGCACTACTTTCTAAATGAAATTAACTGTTAAGTTTTGGTTTATACTGGTTGTTATGGGACAGTTTTGAAAACGTTTTCAACCTGGTCAAGAATATATATTTTAAAAAATTACTCTCGTCTTTAGTAGAATTTTGAAGAAATATAGTGAATCCCACTTTTCATCATCATATTTGTTTTCTATATAGCCATTGCCAGAGTTGTGTGAGCTGATTTGGTGCCTGGGGCCAGTCGTTAATTTTGCACCCCTTCCTTCTGATTACCCCCACTCCATTTTTTTTTAACCACTAGTTTCTATTTTATAAGAATGTCTAGGTATATGTAATAATCTGACTAATTTTTAAAGCATTGTTTATTAAATTATTGAAATAAATAATAGATTACACCTTTAATTAATGATGTTATATTCAGTGATAATTAAAAAGAAACTACACACAAAATGAATTAAATGTTACAACTTAAAACATAATTGGTAACAATTATGCATATAGGCATAAAGAATTATTTCTAATTTACTGGCTTATTATATGAGACATGAATATTGGGAGATCTTGATTTTGTTAGCATCAAAGAAAATATTTGAAAATTTAAAAGTTTACTTTTCTGGCTTTTATTGAAGCAAAAACCCAATCAAAATTAATATGTTTTGCAATGTGATTTTCTATAGATAATATTGCTAAACTGGAATAACTCTAGTCACATAGATGTTCTAAGATATGTTTTAATCAACTTCAGTTTGATAAAACCTAATTCACAAAAAAGTAATTGTGACAAGCACCATAAGAAACAGTCTGTATGAAATTACTACGTTAGCATAAGAAGAGCTAAGAGACCATTTTTAATGAAGTGCTGTAAATCTAAAGGAGTAGCAGTACAAAGGTTTGGCAAAATTGAAGCTGATTGAAATGTAAACCTTTCTATTTTAGTAATAATCTTCCTTATTGATATCTTCGACTTGTTTTAGAACCAAGTCAGATGCACACTTCTTTAAATTGTCTATATACATTGTCAAGAGAGTGAGAACTTTGTAAAGAAGTTTAAATCATTACTGACATCTGCCAAAGTTTGAGACTACCATTTAATTTGCAATATTAGGGTGTCAAGGACATTCTTATATTGTATTGTTAATATCTGTTTGTTGATTGATGCCTCTTCTCGATTCATCTTCTTTACCTTTCTCTTCCTTTTTTCCATCAAATTTCATTTCCAGCGAGACTTCTTGACATATTTTAGTTACTAGGAGCTTAATTTCTTTATAATAGCATGTGAATCTCTCAGATGCTGAAGTGTGTACTTCATTGCAGCTACATGTTTCAAAGCTTGGTTGACTGAGATGTCAGAATTTTCTTGATGTGGTATATATGGTTTAACATATTGTTATTGTCTCACATCTCAAGGAGGTAAATGAATTTAAAATCTTTCTGCTTGAGAAGGCTCTGAGAAAGGGAAACCTTGTCCCTGGATTAAAGTTTTCCAGATATCTTTTGTAATCCATTTAAAGCACCATCAAGTTGAGTGACCCGTGAGTGAATGGCCTTGTCTTTAGGATTGCATCGTGTATCTCTGTGTACCTAAGTGTGCACTTCAGTTATCAGTTGTGATTCAACATTTGCAAATTCTGAAGAACCTCGTATAAGCACAGTGTTTTGGCTAGCTCAATATTTCTTGATGAAACTAGTAAATTTTAAACTATTTGGAAACATTTTCTATGCTTCCTTATATACATACTTAGGTGGCATTTCCTTTTGTCATACTGTGATTTCATCTTTAATTCCTGGAATTGTGTGCATAATATAAGATGTGAAATAAAACTTTTTTGTACCCATGTTAGAGTTTCAAGTGGTAAACCATTTTAACTATGTGTTGATAAAGCACATTCACTTTGCTGTTCCAATTTCAATCTAACTTGTTTAGCTAAGACAGCCACAACTGCTTATTTTCTTCTTGCTTGGAGATGTTAAAAGTAGTGTTTTGTCTGAATACTGATTATCTGACCAAGTCCTCCTTTGACCGAATGGCTCCACAGGACACCTTAAACTATAATTAAGTATAAAATTTTTGACAAAAAGAGTAAAAAGAAAATTAAAGAATGAGTAGGATGCATTGACAATACTTTAACAAAGGGTTGTTTAATAATTCTTTGTGAATACTCATAGTTGGCCCTGTCTAGTGTAAATAACTGCCAGTAATATTCTTTTTACAGAATTATAATATTGATCTTGTATGAATACATTTTATAGTACTTTAAACCTCAAATATTCCAAATCAATGAGAAATCCTTATCAGAAAGTGAACATTTCAATGTGCCTTTAATAAACAACAACTAATAAGCTTAATATGAGTGAAGTTTTATAGGAATGCAAAAACAAAAATATCTAGGTCTGGTAAGTAATTTTAATTTATTTGAGATGATAACTCACCTCCAAACACAGAAGTGCTATTTTTCTCATGCATCTGACTATTAGATTAAGATGTCACTGGTTTGAGCTAACTTCCACCACATGTGTTAACATGAACTGTGTGGTATATGATAACATCATTATACAACAATAGCCCTCCACAAATAGGAGGGTGACACAATCTCCTTGCACAGCAACTCCCCTATCCATTTGCACTTGTGATAAATTCCTTCTTTTCCTCAACATTTCATTGAATAGTCATGTTCAAGTTTCTTGTCTGGGTTCAATTTGATGAGACTTGCTCTTGTTAGCAAAACTTTGATTTTTGTTTTCTCTAGTTTTTATTTCAAAAACTTTCTAAATTTTTATCCTAAATTCTCAATTGATGGCAACTTGAATTATGTCCTGTGTGGGTGAAGATGTTAAGCACAAAGAACTTTCTGCTGTGACTTTGAGAAACTCATTGTACAACATGATGTGGAATCCATCATGCATGATGGGCCTTTTATTCTTGTCCATTCAGCTGACATCCTTTCATCTCAATTTGAGGTTGAACAAGAAAGATGAATTTGATCACCTGTTCCCTCCAGTTTCAGTACTATCTATCTATTACTTTCTGTAAGCTACTTATAGCTTATCAGTGACTTGTTTCAGTACTATCTTTCTACTACTTTCTGTAAGTTACTTTTAGCTTATCAGTGACTTGTTTCAGTACTACCTATCTACTACTTTCTGTAAGCTAATTGTAGCTTATCAGTAACTTGTTTCAGTACTACCTATCTACTACTTTCTGTAAGCTAATTGTAGCTTATCAGTGACTTGTTTCAGTACTACCTATCTACTACTTTCTGTAAGCTAATTGTAGCTTATCAGTGACTTGTTTCAGTACTACCTATCTACTACTTTCTGTAAGCTACTTATAGCTTATCAGTGACTTGTTTCAGTACTACCTATCTACTACTTTCTGTAAGCTAATTGTAGCTTATCAGTGACTTGTTTCAGTACTACCTATCTACTACTTTCTGTAAGCTAATTGTAGCTTATCAGTGACTTGTTTCAGTACTACCTATCTACTACTTTCTGTAAGCTAATTGTAGCTTATCAGTGACTTGTTTCCTTGGCAGATTAGCTTTCCTTACACTTTAATTTTTTTTCTTATATGTTTGAATGTTATGATGATGATGTTGTTTTTTCCTCTACTTTTTAAGAGTTAAAACTCCAGTCATTGTCCTTTTGGTGCATGAAGTTGACTGAAAGATCTCAGATTCTGCTCTGTTAATTTAGGATGGAGTCTAACTGTCCTAGTGCTTATTGGTAATAATAAATAGTCTTGATTTTGTGTGTGTGTGACAGAAACAGTTCACACCCACCATACAGTTTCAACTGAAAGTAAGTTGGTGCAACTTCTATGATACATTATTCTAATGATCTCTGTAGCAGAATATTTTTTTATGTTCAACTGGCACAACTGGGTTTTGTTGCAAAAATTTTAATCTTTCATAATTTTTCCAAGAAATTATTTTCCTGTAAAATGTTTGTAGTTTAAAGTAATATTTTTTAAAGTCGATTAACTTTCTTTAGCAACTACTAGTATATAAGCCTTCTGAAATGGCATAAAATAAATTTTAGAAGCATTTTATATTTTGTTCGTGCCTCATTTTCTGTAGAATACAAAGCAGGTAAGTGCACTTGCAGTTATTATCGATATACAGTTACCAAAACAACAGGAAACATAAATATTTCTTTCAACATTCTTGTATTTGCATGACCACCAATGAAGCAACCTAGACATTAAAAGATTAATGGCTCCCACCATATGTTGGCAAGATTAAAGTTGACTAGCTATGTTGACCTCTGTGTGTGGATATAGGATTACTCTTGAAAGTTAAGCTAACTCTTGATGAATATGTCACCTTTCACTAACTGAGCTAAATTAATATAATCTTGAAATTTTACAAAACCTAGAGAAAGTAGTATATGTCAACAAGCTTTGAGAAGCCATGTATGTATTTCCCTCATTATTAATTATAAATTATGAAGTTAGAAAGATGCATGGTTCAAGTTATGTAAATTTATTATACTTTTTTTTTTCTATTTCTATGTTGGAAGGAATGTTTCTTTCAGTAAAGCATTTTCTTTTTTTCTTGTGAAATTTTAATTTGTAAAATTATTTTAGTGATTCACTTATACTTGACAATTACCAATAGAAATTCATTTAAAATATAATTTGCAATTGCTTTATAATTTAGGTACTTCAATAAAAATAATATATACACACATATACTTTTTTCTGAACAACAAAGAATTTTAATTCAAACATTCAACACTATTTAAAAGAATAAAAAGCTCAAACGAAAGTGGACTAATTAACTTTAAATCTGAAAGTAAACATACAATAAGTGTGATACTGTTTAGAATGACCTTGATGCCCTTTTAATACTAGGTCATGTAGTAATGCCTAGTTTGATTGTTCTTCAGCAAGTTTGTTAGTAGTTTTTATTATTCTAAACATTGTATTTTTTTATTTATTGTTTCATTTTAATCTTATATGGTGCATTAATGTATTATAGAATTTTAAACAAGTTTAGTTGAAGCCAAATTATGGGATTTGGTTGGCTGAATTTATTTTTTCTTTTAATACAGTTCTACTGTCCAAACTACCTTTGTTTTTAATGTGTCAGCTGTTTGCTGAATTTAGGTTTTTTGTTGGAAACGCTAGTTATTGGTTACACACAATTAATATACAGCTCTGATGTATAAAAATTAGTACAAGTTTTCATGGAGTTAAAACATTACATGAGCAACTAGGTATGAGTTTAGTACCGTTAATTTACATTGAAATGTGTTATTTTCTAGTTTTGAAAGTTGATTTAAAATATGCCACTGAAATGTTAATGTTTTATGGTATTGCAATGTTCTGATTTTTATTCTAGTGTCTGGGCTCAAATGTTACTGTGTACAACACTGTCCAAATAATGAACTAGAAGGAACATGTACTGCTAGAAAAGGTGGTCGATGTTTTAGTGCTGTAGAAGAAGTTGTTAACATGGCAACTGGGCAGTTAGAAGCAGAACGCACATATGGCTGCTTGCCTCCAAATGAAAGTGGCATTTTGCAAGTAAGTAGATACTTGATAACTCTAAATTATTCTATCAAAATGCTAAAAATATCTCTCAAAGAGTAATAAGGAAAGTTTAAGGTTAACTTGATGTGCTACAGAGGTGACAATTAAAACTTTACTTTTATAAATAACATTCAGTAAGTTACTTAACTTTTATTTTGTGAATCAACAATTCCAAAGTATTTGGTGAATTAAGCTTGAATTTAAAGTTTCTCTTATATGTAGTACTTGCAGAGACCTGCGAAACATTTGTAGTGAAATTGGTATCTTTATTGCAACTGTACTTCCTTAAATACAGAATTTCTAGAATAACACAAAAGAATCATAATTGCAGACACCAAAATCTACAAGTTCACTTGTCTTAAGCCTAACATTAGGCTTTTATTTAATAGAGATAAATTAACATTGCAACTTGTTTTAGTTTAGTTAGGACTAAACTTTACCATACCTAATATTATCAATAAATAAATGTATAATATTATTCTATAACCTAACATTAGACCTTGTTAAAGGATGACGTGGGAACATGTAGATATGGCTCTTTACATTTGAAAATACAAATATAAGTGTACCAAGAGATGGTATTAATCATTATTGATAAACTTTCTTCCACAATCTCCCTTTCTTTTGATCAATAAGATATTAATGGTTGAAAAGAACAGGGTGTGATCTAAGTAAGCCATCCCTATACTACAGGTAAATTAAATGACAAGTGCCCATTCATATCAAAGGATTTTAAAATGACTGAGCAAAAATATTGTCTTATGCAAAAGCAAAAAATCATAACAGCAGATATATTTTTTTTCCTGTTATTGTGTTATGCGTTACTGCTTACATATACACACAGACAATTGGATGAGTGTTTGTGGGATAGGCAAATCAAATGTAAGAGAAGCATATGTGTAAATAGAACCTATGCAGTGGTGAGGTACATCATAATAAGCATCGCATGTTGAGTAAAATATGGACACTGAATCTCACATCTGAACTGTTCACTGTCTGTAGTCATTTGTAGCAAAATGGTTGTTGAATATAAAACAAGGAAATGAAAAAACACAGTGAGATAGGTTATTAAATGTTGACCACTGGGGATGATAGTTAAACATTTAGCCTCTGACATTGGAATTTCTGCTCCAAAAATCACCATCAAAACTTGTATTATCAATATAATGAAACATCAGTGACAAGATCAAGAAACAATTTGTAACAATTGAATAATGTGAGACTTATCCCATTATACAAATAGAGGGTGTAACTGAGTGATAATGTATTATCATACTATTTTGCCAGTGCTTTATTCACAGGAACTCTCCTACTGTTCCAATTCTTTTGCTTGAACATTGGTTTTATATATGCAAGAGTCTTTGATTTTGGCTCAATTTTTCTTTCAATTTAACTAAAGGTGTTCAGATTCTGCTATATTGTTATTTTTCTTGAAATTCTAAGATAACCTAAAATACTGCTGTTATATTCTGTTTTTCTCAGTGTTTACTTAAACCTTTTATGATATGTTGTAAGGTTACTGTTAAAGTTTTACACACGTGTACATCAGTGACTGGTGCCTGAAAAGTTTTGAGCATTCAGTATGGTATTTATGAGTATGGACAAATTCAATCCTGCAACTTATTTGTGGATCAAGGTTGCATGTGTTTGAAATTCATTTTTATTTGCATGAATATAAGTGGTTAATGAAATCTGTAACAAAGCAATAGTATAATACTTATGATCAGTATTCAAAGATTAGGAGAGGATTAAGCTTACTTTATAAGATCAATTTGAATACTTGAATACAGAGCAAGTTGTTGCAGATGTGAATTGTATTACCAAAAGCAACAATTAACACCTTGATATTTGGTTCACGTTCTATTTCCAACCATTCAGTAATTCAGTGCTGTCAAATAGACTTATGTTTGGAGGAATATGTCATAGCTTTTTCCAAGAATAGATAGTTGAGTAGTAAGTTTGTTAAGTGGTGTGGGTCCAAAAGAAAACACTTTGAAGAAGACAACTGTCAGTAATCTCCATGGAAGCAGAAAACTTGCATAACAGAGCATCTAGGATGGCAATGGGTTCTAAAACTACTCCCAAAACCATCTGATAACCTTCACCTGAAAAATGAAGGTTATTATCACAGAAGAATTCCACACCCCCAGAAAAAAAAACAACAAAGAATCTGGACATGTTTTCTGCTGCCGTTGACAAAATAATATTGATTTGAAATTGACAGAGGTTAACAATCTTACGCCCAGACTTTGAAATACATGGCTGTTTTCTTTTGTTTAGGAATACTTGTTGGTCAACTGAAACTGTAAACTGTATGTCACTTTGATTCAGTTGTTCAGTATTTAAGAATCTCTTGTGTTTTTCGTAATAATAATGATATTGAATTACCTCAAATTTTTGCACTCTACACAAACATAGCAAGGAAGTTTCAGTATTTTTAAGTAGCACAGTTAATTGTTAGAGGTGCTAAATGCTTTCTACACAAAATGATGCAGTAACAAAATTTAATCTGTTAACTAATCCCTGTGCTGTCTGTGTAAGGTAACTTAGTAAAAACTTTTATCTGTTACGTTAAGTGTAGATTTAGTGATTGCTCTCAGTATACATAAGATATATGTTCAGAATATTTTTTCTAGTAGCTAAACACACTTCATGTACATGCAACCTTTTTTAATGAAATAACATATCAGAAACATTGCATTAGTACTGTAAGAAGCACCTTTGTAATTTTATTTTTAGTTGCTAAGTTTATACCCTGTAAAGGAATCAGAATGGGAAATAGGCCGAAGTTCTGATAGTGAAGCTATGGAGCATTTCAGCATTTGTTTATGTAGCATCACATTACAGGTCTAAAAGATTTTATTGAATATTTGTTCTGGAAAAGGAACACAATGTGTGACTTCTAATTGGTACATTTAGATTGTATGAGTGCTTGTAAGAAAAACTTGACAAGTTCTGCCTCTTATGAAAAATGCTATTGTATTTATTACTTTAGCCTTTAATATGAAATTTTATTTGTATAGCTAAATACACATTCTATGTTGATATGTACATACTTAAAATTTTCTTTGTACTTTTATGATTTTTATAATTATGTACTTAATAAATAATGTGCAGAACCCTATGCACAGTAGAGGATATTACTAGTTCTTTTGGATATAGATAACTTAACCATAATACATACGTATTTACTTGATTTCCTTTTTTTATGCTTTCAATGCTTTTGATCCTATGAATCACCTAAGTTTTCATACATGAAAATAAATTGAATTTGACTTTGTAAACAAAAATATATGTACCTTTTTTTGCTTACTCATAGATTTAAACAACATGTGTTTATACTTAGAAGATTTTATTCTTTAAATATAAAAGTGGCAGTAATTATGTATCACGTAATCATGTCAGTATGTTTAGTGGGTGACCTAATTTTCATCAGCTTGTAGACAGCTGTTAAACCTTAATAATAAAATTAATCACAAATAATTTGACTGAATATACCATTAACTTAGGTATTGTTTTGTAAATGGGTCATTTCTATTGGTAATAATGGTTCGATTTTTGAACAAAATTTAGTGTTTTAAGTACAAGCAAAATTGTAATATTGTTCAACAGTTTTCAAAAATAAATGTTATGCTTTCAGAAAATGGTTATATACTATATAATAGTTTCAGTCAGGTGTTCCTTACAATGTTTACTCTTCTGCTGAACACTTTGCGACTCTTATGAAGTTGATTTTATTTCAAGTAATAATGTAGTTTAACAATGCATAATGTGTTAGTGTGCATGCAACCTTTTGCATTTACATGTTAATATACAATAGAAGGTTTATCTTGGGTATATAATGTTTTATGCATAATGAAATTGGCCTTTAACACAAAAACAAATTGGTGCTGTAGCTTAATTTTTTGGTTACTATTCTTTTATCATAATTTTTCTTTTTGGTTCTTTTTCTCTTATTTTATATTTATTTACATACTTTTTGTCAATATTTTGTCCATTTACTCTACTGAAATGTCACAATCCCCTTTTAATGATGCCATAGTCAGTAACAAATATTCTGTAATGTGTAGGAATGGTTTGAGTGTTGTCTATGATAAGGTGTTTACATTAGCTTGATGTTTATAAGCAAATCTCATTAAAGTTTCTTGGAACAATGTTCTCCAACAATAACAGTTCTCCTGGCAACAGTTGAGTATAAAATAAGTTGACATAAATTTTATACTTCTTTATTACTTAATTTTTGCACTTTTTTTCTGGGGGGGGGTTGCATTGGACTGGTTTTATTTTTTTTTCTGAAAACAGGATAGCAGCAGCGAATTTTAATTTCTTCATTTGTTAGACAAAAATGGAATTTGTTTAAGTAAAAAAAAGTTTCAAAATTTCATTTTACATTGTTTGGTGTTTCAAACTACTTGATGTGGAACTATTGAATAGAATTTTGTTCTTTTTAATATGACCAAAGAACATTTAATTAATTATTTCTGCTATATATATGTTTTACCAGATTTTGAATTAACCACAATTCTTTTGGACTCTCATAATTGGGCTATGCTTATGTGAACTTGTTATTTCAGTGTAAAGGAAATCTTGTTCCTCATCGCATACCAAAGTCTATAGCATGCTGTGATGATAAAGATATGTGCAATGAGGCTTTAAGTCCTGTGTATACAGTAATACCAACCACCCCAGGTCCAGGTGAGATGAGATTCAATGTATAAAACAAGAAAAATTAATAAGCAAAAACCTTTTTTCCTTAGAGAAACTTGACAAATTTTGCAAGGAAGAACTTCGTAAAACTACATTTTAATTTATCATTTTCAACATTTTTATCTAAAAAATTATGGAGTATTTTCATCAGTGACATTTAATTTATTAAATTTTTTTGCATTTTAATATAATAAAATTAGATCATTTTTTGCTACCCCCAAAAAAATGTGTTTGTCAAAACAGAATTTTTTAATCGAGAGTGAGGTCTTGATTTATTTCACACACACACATTTGATTTTAGGAGAATTCTCAAGTTTTGATGACAGTGTTCACCAAATTGCACTTCTCATATCTGTGACTGCCTGCTTTATCTTCCTGATTGTATTTGTATTAATTGCCTACATAAGGTAAGATGCTTACTTTGACATTTTTTAGGTTTTACATTAGTACATTTATATATGTATGAGAATAAACAATTACAAATTTAAGAGTAAAATGTAAGAAAGCCAAAGTGTTGAGAAAAGGAAGTTTGCAGTAGTATATGCTTAATTTAGACATTGATATATGGAATGTTTACAAGTTGACCCGTGTATTATAATGCAAAAAAAGTCCATGAATCTAAAATGGTAGAATATTTTATTAAAATATTTCATAAACTAACTACATTTGTTTTATTTATTTATATATAGTGCTTTGTTCTATTACCATTAATGTAGGAAATGTGAAAAACTTTTAATCTCTTGACGATTTTCTTCATATTTTAGTTCATATAATGTTAAGCATACCATACATAGTCAGAAATATTGAACAAGGTTTCAACCAAAATGTAAACTTATAAAAGCGTTACTACAAATTTATAGCCTTTTTTGTTAGAAAAAATGTTGTTGTTTGTTTGACACTTATTGTGATAGAAATAAATTAAAGATATGAATACTGAAACAAAAGTAGCACTTGTACGCATACTGTAATTACTATTTGGATTTTAACTACTTATAAATATTGTAATTGTTTGAAGACTACAGAAACATTTATCTATAACAAGAGCAGGTAAGGATATTTAAGTGTAGTGACTACAGGCAGCTAAATGTGTGTGACTGAAGTTTTTTTTTAGTTTTGTATTAGTATTTAAATTAATCGTTACTGAAAGAATGCACACAAGAAATAGTATCATAATATTTGTTGAGAAGAAAGTATAATTATATGCTATAAACTGATCTTAACCAAAAATACCATTTACAAAATATAACCTAAGCTAGGACATGCGTGACAAAGGTAACTGTCCTTCTTTTTAAAAAATAAGGTCATTGTTCATCTGTAAGTGTTTGTCGGTTTGTCTTGTTTTGTGTGATTTGCAGAGTGAAATTGACTGTTTCAACCTGAAAAAATAAAACATCAAAAGAAATAATTTGTGAATATCCAACAAGTTACAACTAACTGGAGATATGAAACAACTTTCTAATCAACAATGTTAAAAATCTTGTTTTCCCTATTTCTTTCATATTGTTGAACAGTTAGTTTCATTATATGTCAGTGATTATGTGTACAGGCAAGAAAATTGCTAATATTGTCATAAAAATAAAGCCACAGAAAATTTAATTTTATAGAAACTACCCTTATTGGATGGATTTACAAGGCTGTACTCGCATGGTGACAACAAAAATTGTCTAAGATGAAAGAAATTTTTTTAGAAAGAAAACAGTGCTTCACAACAAAGTTTCTAAAATTTCATGAGGAGATATACTTTTGCAGACAAGTTTTATTTTACTTATAATTCATTTAGTGCTGCCGATGAAATAGTAGTCATAGCAATTTTATATATTTTCAGTATCCAATTATTGAAATTAAGACTGAAGATGGGTTGAAGCACTATGTTCTTATACATGACTCAAACTTTTAAGAATAAACTTTTTTTGTGTAACATTAACTTCTATATTAAAGTTAAGAGTGAAATTTCACAGCGTATGTTATTACTAAAGAATTTTATCTGTTTGTAGGTGCAAAAAACGAGAAGAAAGACGACAAACTTACATTGCTTCCGAACAGTGTAACTCTTTTATTACTACAGGGGAGACTATTAAAGACTTGATAGATAAGTCCTTAAGCTCTGGAAGTGGATCTGGCCTTCCTTTATTAGTAAGTTAGAAGTGCATTGTAATGAAAATGATTATAATTATAATATAATTATGATTATAATAATTATAATTATTATCTCAAACATTATAATTGGGAGAGTGTTGAAGATCAAGTATCGATGTACAATTACATATAATACAGTGAATGTTTTAACTATCCCACCCATCCTGTGTTTATGGGGAAGACCCAAGTAAATAATAATATTTACTACAAGATGATAAATGATATTTATTATTGTATTTTAAACTAAATTCATAGTGTTTTATTGAAATGGAAAATGTGTAAATTATGATTTTTAATTTATATATATTAAAATTTGCAAGAATTTATCTTCCAAACTCTTGATTTTATTGTAGTTGTCTACTAGTAAAAACAAATTTTTGTGATGCAGCTGAAAAATTTTGATAAAATATATAATAATAAATATTCTTTAGACAGTTTAAAGGTCTCTCTGACTTTGAACAGCTTTAGCTCTTAAGTATGTAAATTGATAAAATTGTGATTTACAAATGCCATAAAAAAACTTCTAGCTGACTTATAAGTTTTATAACTACCTCCTGAACTATTAACCACATTTTAACAAACGTCTGATAAAACATACAGCAATAAAAATGCTTGGACAATAAATCCATTACTCAAGAGGCTCAGTACACAACTTTAGGAAGTCAGATGTTTTATTATATAGGTTAACTGAAGGCTGTATAGCTCAAGTTTCACTTTAATCATCAAATTAAAAAACAAAAAAAACTGTACATTAGTAAGAAATTATTATTTGCACCATGTTATAAACACTGTTATACCAGAATTATAGCTCAGTCTTTTGCTCTTGTAAAATTATAAGAAAATATAAAATTTCAAGATTTTTTTTTCATTGTGTGTGAAATTAATGAATACGTTGCTATGAGGTTCTGAGTCTAAAATTTGAAATTTTACCTGCCACCAAAAAGTAAGGAAAATGAGGCAAACCATTTGCTTGTAGTTTATCTTATCTCTTAAAACTGAAATAGTGAATCAAATATAATAATTCTTGTATATTTTTTAATGTATTTGATCTGCCCTCAGCATATTTCTATTTACAATAAAACATGTTAAGAGGAAACCTTGTAGAAAGTTTTTGTTTATTGAAATGTTAATATCTGAATTAGAAAACTTCATATGAGTGCTTTTGTTTTTTGTATTTTTCTAATAGTTTCATATCACAGTATATCATTTTTATATTTAACTGTTCCTGCCCTTATTTGTTTAGAGCATGGGTTAGCAATCTTTCATAGAATACGAGCCTTTTTGGGGGAGTTAGGCATGAGATCAACAAATTCAGAGAGCTACAATATACACTAGACTCAAGCTGCTCAAGGCCTACTTACTGCTACTTACCAATATTACAATGCAAGGAAAGACAATTAGAGCATCAACTTTTTTTTCTCACAGTCTAAAGGGATATATATTTTGTATAAATGGTGGCCTAAGTGTTACAGGCTGCTAATACTATGTTTATGATAGAGCCAAAATAACCTCATCTAACAAATTTTTGATCTAGAAGATGTTTTTCGCTATTGACCAGTAATAAGTTTTCTGCATATTTCTATCTCTCTAGTTGTCTCCTTAACTTGTATTCACCTCTGCAAACTTTATTAGAATTACTTGACCCTTATTGTACTTCCACTTCCTTTCCTCGTGCAATACTAATTTTCTGCTGTTTCCCAGTCATCCAGGAAATAGGCCCCTCTATCTTTTTTTTTTTTTTACTTCCTTTTCCTTTTCTACATTCATATTGATAAAGATAGTATGGCTAACATGTTGACCAACCTTTTTTTTTATCTACTTTTAATATTTTTCGTATTTAAAACAAAAATATTGTGGATTAAACATTAACCTTTTACATGTATTCTGTCAGTACTATTTTCCAGGTTTATTGAGTTGGTAAGGTTACAAGTAATTATTTTTTTGTGATTATTTTCTATAATATGTGTGGTTAAGCCTTTTTTGACTGCAGAATTGTAAGATATGCTACTCTACAGTGGTTTTCCACTAAATCTGTACTCTATGTTGTAAGTAATATCAATACCATTCTAAAGTTTTCCATCTTATCTTTATGCTACTCACAGATTTGACTTCCTGGGAAAAACTGAATGGGTTAATGTCAGAGTTGATATACTCCTAACATTCTATCCCTAGTGTTATGAAACTACACTAGCTAGCTAAAACATATACACAATAATTTTGTAGTGGATTTTTTTTTAGTTTGTTATTTATCTTCACCTTTAAACACTAAACCTGATTTATCTTTGACACGATTTCCTCATACTTCTGTCAGTCATGTGTGTACTGTTTTGATTGTACTACTGTAGATTTTAGTGTGCTTATGCTGTTGTTCCATAATCCTTAGATACATAAAGAACTCCATATTAATCGTTATATATATATATTAACTAAATAGTCTCTACTAATTAACTAAGTGAATTTGGAGGTCTATTCCTGGAGATTTTTTTTCAGTTACATTGTAAACAAAGGACAATAAAAATGACATTAATTTCATATGTGTTATTATTTTAGCCCTTTAGAACTACACCATTGTGAGAAACTGTCAAATAATACCTCCTTTCTTTGTTATTATCACTAAAATACTTTCACACCTGAACAAGTGTGACAAAAACTTATTTAATAATAATATCCAATAATCTACGTAAGTCAGCACACTCTTACTTATAAGTAATTATTTCATCCTTGGATTCATTCAGTTTTCTAAATTGCATTCAAGAAGAAAGCTTCAATTTTAAAAACAAGAAGTCAAGATATTCCATATCTTGGATTAGTGAGGCTCATTTCAAGAACTAATGATCTTTCATCAGAAAATTAAGCCTGTGTTGACTTATGTAGGTTATTGGCTTCTATTATTATATAAGTGTTTTGTCATACTTATTCACGTGTGAAAATATTTTAGTGATAAAAAGATCTAACCACCAGGTAACTTTCTTGTATTATATTGTTCTAAACTGAAGGTGACACAATGAACTATCAAACAGTTTTAAATAATAGAGTAGGATAATAACAATGATATAATGTGTGATACATCATTTCATACAATAGGGAATAATACCCTAAGCCCTGACTACATTAATAAGTAAAAGGGGTAATATATTGAGTTATGGACCTTGGGTATTGTTGCCACGAGGAATGAAATAATATCATTAATTTAGTTTATTCTATGTTATTATTTAAAGTTTTTATACTGGTTACTGTAATTTTCATTTTTGACTAAGTTGATATTGGGAAAATTTGGAGTAACAGATTGAAATGTCTGTTTATTAATAGTTCATTTGATACCAATCAGCAGGTCTTAATTTACCAGTGTAGGCATTATATACTAAAAGAAAATTGAAAATGTCTACTATGTCACATTAATTACCAAAATAAGATAAGAGGTTCACTTTCAACTAGCAGAGTACCTGGCATTGCTCAGATGAAAAATGGTTTTAACTGATTTAGTTCTTTATTTACATGCTAATTTATTGATCTACTTTAAAGCTTATTTCAACACACTATTTTTGTCTTGCTGTGAGGAAGAAGATATTTTTTTGAAGCTGACTCTCTCTTCTACTGTCTTCCTGTTCCTTCTTTCACAGCATTGGCTTTTGCTGTTCTTTTAGATAGGTTTAACCTTCATTTTGGTGGGATCACCTAGAAAAAATTTAATATCCTGAGTTGTTTTGATTAACTAAACCATATTAATCATGATTTTTTGCAAAGAGCACAAATGAAGGCTTCACGAAGTTTTGAACTCGTTTTAACACATAATTGATCATGGATAGAATGATTAGGAGAAGTCTTCACAAAGAGAGGAAAAGTAAATAATAGCCCTCTTGATCACACATTACCAAAAAAAATTCCACCCTTTTCAATTTGAGACCAATTGGTCATCCTGTTTGCCAAAAATTGCAATATTGTTCACTTTGACCTCAAAACAGCCTCTGAGGCCACATCAACATAGCCCACGTTACTTCCCCGAGAGAGACATTTATGCCTATATATAGACAGAGAAAGAGAGAGATATAAAAACTTGGTAACTGTTAATTAGTTAGCCATCATGTATTTGAAACAATTGTATTTAAATATTGAAAGTTACTGGTGTGTAGAACTGAGTTTAGTACAAATTTCATATGGCACGATAATAATTGTCTTAGAAAACACATTTTTTTCCTTTATCAGCTTGTAAGAGTGAAAGCAAAGACTAAGGTTTTTTTTCCCCCCTATTTCATTCTAAGCTTTTTTTGCATTCATAGGTTCAACGAACAATAGCAAAACAGATCGAGCTGATCAACAGTATTGGAAAGGGGCGGTACGGAGAGGTGTGGAAAGCTAAATGGAGAGGAGAGAATGTAGCAGTCAAAGTGTTCTTCACAACAGAAGAAGCCAGCTGGATCAGAGAGACTGAAATTTATCAGACTGTGTTGTTGAGGCATGAAAATATTCTTGGTACGTTTGTTTGTGTATAAGATAATTTTTATAGTTGTTGGTTCTTTAGCTTTTGCGATTATATGTATATATATTTTAGTGTCGTAATAAGAACTCTAAATATTTTTGCCTCATTGAATATTTCTTATGTAGGTTATCTAGTTTCATATTTATTTAACAACTAAACCACCGTGACCCGTTGGGTCAACCACTATTCAGAGGTTATGAAGAATTCATGCTAATTTCAATACTGCACTGAAATGAAGGTTTATTTTGAGATGATTTAATTAAATATTTCAATCCATTTGTGTTATTCATAATTCAAGAAAAGATATTTGATTGTTGATCGGGAGTAAAAGGAAAGACCATTTCATTTTTCAAAAAAGTGAAGTAAGAAGTTTCGTAAAGAGCGCGAATGGTTGTGTGAATGATTTTTTGACAAACAATCTCAGAGTTTTAGTAGTATATAGATTATTCAAGATCTTGTTTTTGTCATCTTACACCTTTTAATGAAGATGGGAACATTGACACGGAAATAATATAATAGCCAATGCTTGGCA
>NW_013665611.1:2400180-2426071 GCF_000517525.1 Limulus polyphemus
TTAAATTGTTGTTTGTTGTTCTCGACTTGATTTTTATTTTATTACCTCGTCTCCATAGTTACTATTTGCAAATAGTCAATAATATTGTAGGTCCATTTTATTGTTGTTCTTTCTATGCGCTGTTATAACACATTTTCATCTCATCATTTCATTTCTGTTGTGCATATATTGTTGTATAGAAGATATTTTAAAGTGTTTCATCAGGTGGAAAACAAATAGATAGATAGATAAATAGATAAACCGATATGTGGCATCATCTAATGTGCCTAAATTCATCTAGAAATTTTCATGAAAGTGACCCAAAAAACAGGGCTAACTTGGTAACTCATAGCCAGATTTTAACGAAACTTGTTTTATTCTGTTTTTATTCTTATTTCATTACAAATATGGCGCTATTGTGCAGCATTTTTACTGTATTTAATTACAGACAAGCAAACAAACAATCTCAGAGTTTTAGTAGTATATAGATATTTTGCATGCTATCTTGTCATTACAAAGGACTAGGCTACCCTCATTCAGTTTTCAAAATTGCATTCAAGAAGAATGCTTTAATTTTAAAAGCAATGAGAAGTCAAGCCATTCCTTATTTTGGATTAGTAAGGCTCATTTCGAAATCATCATCTGAACTAATGATCTTTCATAAAAAAAAAATTGAGACTTTGTTCACTTACACAGGTTATTGGCTTCTATAATTAGAGCCCTCTGATGATAAAACTGACAGCTTGGCCTGGGTATTGTTACAGTAATTTCATTCAACTAATCAGACTAATGAGCTTCTGGAAATCAAAATATTAAAAACAACAAACATTAAGAATAAAAAACTTAATGATATTGGAGATTAGTTTAGGATGAGTAAGTAACATACATAATATATCTTTACAGCTTTCTCATTGCAGAAGTTAGACACAATTTAGTTTGTGTTGATTGTCACAAGAAACTTAATATTCCTAATGGCTACATTCATTATTGTATTCAGATTAAAATTTGTCTATTAGTAAAAAGAATTTCACAAAAAAGTTTTATTTTCAATAAAGACTAGCTAATTATTAATTAATTCCCCACCACTATTTGAAATAATTGTATTTAAATATTGAAAATTACTGGAGTATAGAACCATGTTTTGTACATATTTCCTATAATATGAAAGTAAGTGGATAAGAAAAACCATTATTTTCTTTATTAGTTTGAAAAAATTGGGTCATCATTAGATTAACATTGATATTGTTTTCGGTAGGCAGATTAACTATTACTTTAACCCTGTGTATTTGGGTCTGACAAAGTGTGCATATCATGACCTTTCTTACAGAAAAATTCCAAACTTTATTATCAATGTATGTCAATAAACTTGGCATCAAAACATAGTTTATAATTCAACTTTTAATATTATATAAATTTTTCTTAGTATCAAAAGGAAATATTTAAATAATTTCTTAATCTTCACTTCTGTATATCACCAGACACTTCTTCCCTCTGAATTGCCCAATTTAGATTTTCTTTCTACCTTTATATGTTTTTCTGAGTTAGACACAAATCACAATCTTCTAGCATCCAAATTTCTTGCTCTATTGAAATATCGACAAGGAAGATAAACTCACATACCACATTCTCCTGTCACAGTTTGATCAAAACATTTCAATAATTCTCTTTGACATTTACTTTTGGATTATCTTTAACCAACAGAAAGAGAATATTTTAATTTATGGAATTCTCTATGAGCCCAACTCATTCTGATAACAAGTTTTGAATTATTTGGCCTCAGGTTCATTCTTTACTATTGTGAAGAGTGGCTAATGGAATGTATTTAACCATTTTTGGCTTAGTTAGAAAGCCAGTTAAATTATAGTAGTTTTGCAATGGCTATTTTTTGTGCATGGTAAGATTTTATATAATAAATTTTATATTTGAAATAAAAAAAATTTTCACATCCAACATTATCACAAAATATTATGGTTTGAGTGCTTTGCCAGTCGATAACAAAAAGACTGAGTCCTCCACACATATCTACTAAATTTCTTGTTTTGGATTTATATATTTTTTGTTTATTGTTATAAGAGTTACTGAAATGTAAAAATTTGAAACTTATAAGGTTAGATACAAAAACTTAAATAAAAAATTAAAGAAATTATTTGTGATAGTGTGAGTACATTGCAAGGTGTGATTGTGTAATTGGAATGTGCAAGCTGGTAATTTGATTGTTTACACAAATCTGTCTCATGGTAATAAATAGCTTTACAAGTACTTTGAGAGTGTTTAAGTGGAATTTTAAAGCAATAAAATGACATGAACAGATTCAAAAAGTCTTATTTTGTCTGTAAGAATAAATTGTGTTTAAACACCTGTTGCAATATAGTAATTCTAAAAAGAAGAAAGGGGAATTTAAATTTAGTTCTTATTGTTCAACTTTTCCTTTTATTTTACATTGCTGATTTTGCTACAGTTACTGTTAGGATTGAGAAAATAAATAAAATATAAGGTTTTACTGAAAAAACATTTGATATTCATTTAGAAAGTTCGATAAAATAGTCAAATAAAATATGAAAATTCTAAAATGAAAAAAAAAATATTTTTGTTCATAACATGAAAATCGACTTGCACTCAGACTGACCCAGTAAAGGCTTCATAAGTTCAGAGATAAATCTTTAATAGTAAAAATACTCTACTAAAAATATTTTCTTATGCAAAAAAGACTCGTAATGCTTACTAAAAGCTTGCTACATTTTGTGATGATACACTTAGTAAATTCAAAGTTATAGTATGTATAGTTTCATGGTGGCTACAACATTGGTCAAATCTAGGAAACCCATGTACAAAGTTTTGATATGTCTTATAGACACAGGAGCATTTTGAAAGATAATTATTAATGAATGTCATTTCACTGTGGCAAAAAAGTAGTTACTTAATGATTGTACATGCTTCAAATTAATAATATTTTGACGTGGACCGTCTTACCTTACAGGTTTTGTTGCCGCTGACATTCGTGGTACAGGCTCATGGACGCAGTTACTCTTAATTACTGATTATCATGAATATGGTTCTTTACATGATTACCTGAAACTGCACACACTAGAAGTTCCTGACCTACTTAGAATGACTTCCTCAATATCCTCTGGCCTTTCACACCTTCATAATGAGGTGTTTGGCAAGCAAGGTAAAAATTACATTGTCTTTAGGTCTGTGCATCACATGAATAATGATATGCTTTAGAGAAAAGTAAAAAAAAAATTTCAGGCCATTAACCATTGGAATAGAGTTGTTGTTATTGCCTTCTTTACGAATTAGTAGGCTGTTCATTTGTGATTTATTTGTTCATGCTGTATATTTCCTAATGTTGAATTAAAAGCTAAGTTATTTATAATGTCTTTTTCTTTTACAACTCAAATTGCTTTTATATAGGTAAACCAGCTATTGCCCATCGAGACATCAAAAGTAAAAACATCTTAGTAAAGAAAGATGGAACTTGTGCTATAGCAGACTTTGGTTTAGCTGTGAAATATAACAGGTAAAGTACCTAGTAATCAAGTTAAACATGCATATAATCCTAGTATAGCTTTGCTTGAATATCTGAAAGAAAAACAAACAACTTTGCAATTTAACCAGCTTGGTTTGAAAAATCCTCCTTCAAAGAACCTGCTACTCCATTCCAACTAACAGAAAGTATATTAAAGAAAATGAATATTATTTAATAGTGTACATCAAGTTTTTATTCCACATAAATGTACATTATCTGAAACTTTATCCAGTAATTTTGCCAGCTCTGTTTTAAGCAAATGCCAAACAATCAACCAGCCAAAAACTTACAAAACTCTTTGCCAACTATCTTGCAATAAAAAACAAAACAAGAAATTTCAATAGAGGTGAATGTATTATAAACATTTTCAAACCTATTTATAACAAGAAAGTTTATGAAGTGTAATCCTAAACAATCAGCAGTTTGAACTTCCTGTTTGGAGTAAATTATGATGTTCAGTCATAGCATAATGTTTCTCATAAAGTCTCATTGGCTAATTTGTATTGGGAAAAGATTTATAGTTATATTTATTCATTTAACTTCAACTCTTGTGAATGGAAGCTGTTAAATCAGGCTTACCAGTTGGATAAGGAAAAAATGGCACATTTTTGGTATGTAAAAGGCCAACAAACAAGCAACATATATTAATTGCCGTAGAGGTTCATGCCACATAATGAAAGGTAGTCTTTCAATGAATATTATGCCTTGTCGATCTGTTGTAAGTGCAGAAGTTTGAAATAACTGAAATGGTCTTATGCATTGCTTTCATGTGTGACTCTTTTCATAGAATTTATGCATTACATACATTATTAGAAATCTCTTGTAATGCACCATATATTTCTTCTGTCTTTTATACAGTAATTAAAGACCAGAGATGGCTTTTAATAAGTAATTAAGTGGGTATTAATTAGACTTGGATAATTTTTAAAGTTAGCATAGCGAAGTTGGATAAACTATTTCAACCAATCCTAAATCTTTTTTATTTTTCCTCAACAGTGAAGTAAATGAAATAGATATAGCTGCCAATAAAAGAGTGGGAACTAAACGGTACATGGCACCTGAAGTTATTTCAGAGACAATCAACACCTCTCATTTTGATTCCTACAGGATGTCAGACATGTATTCCTTTGCTCTTGTTCTTTGGGAGATTTCCCGATGCTGTGTTACAAATGGTAAATAAAAGATCACCCTTTTAATTTTCAGTCAAGTTTTACATGTATTTTAAGTTTATAAATGCTATTTATTTAAAATTTGTGAAAGTTTAAAATGTGTTGTTTGTTTATTATGAAAATCTGGTATTTCAAATTTAAAGATTGCAAATTCTGATTTTGCAACAAAATTATTAGTATTTGAGAATTTCCTTAATTGTTTCTGTGTATAACATGTTTATTGTAGAATCTAGATGGAAGAGTCATAAAAGCTGGGAACAAATTACTGCTAATTTCTGTTTGCAACTTGGATACAAGTGTAGTGGTATCAGTTTTTGCCAATAACTGTTTTTCAACCTCAGTTGTTTTAGTGTGATGTAATTACCTATTTCCTTCAGGAAGTTATAGGTATCGAGCTCATGTAATTTGTGTAATTTGATACACAAATTTCGCTTGTACAACAATACATATAGTAACTCTGAGATTTATTAACCTATCTTTCCAAAAACTTTCTATGTATGTTTGAATAGTAAAATCAATAACACTTTGTGTTTATTAGTGAATTACACTGAGGTCAGAAAAAAAGTGATGAAAGCTTATCTTGATGATATGTTGTTTAGAAGAAAAGATGTCTATGAACAACTTCTTCTACAGTTACAGTCCTGATTCGTTTTTGTTTGTTTTTTAAAGCTTTCTTTATCATTTTATACCTCATCTGAAATGTGATTTTTAAGTATCATATGAAAAAAAAATTATGAAAAAAATTGAGGCAGACTTGGTTAGATCATTTTGCACATGACTATGTCAAATTTTGTTTGGCTGACAAGACTACTGTGTTAGGTCTTATTTGCACTAAGCCATGCCAGTTTATGTAACTGCTTGAATGAGCCAGGAAATCACTGTAAAGAAATGTAAAAATTAATATGTAAATGAGTATAAAACTGGTTTGTAATTTATTACGTGTATATTAACCTGTATATATAGGCTTGGTTAATCTGATCAACCTTGTAATCACCACTTAGTTGTGAAACTATACACACTATAACTCTGAATGCGTTAAGTGTACCTTCACAAGATTTGACAAGCTTTTAATAAACATTACAAGTATTGTACAATGAAAAAATTTAATTTTTTAATGAAGTACTTTTACTAAATATTTGTCTGTTAATGAAGCCATTACTGAGTCAGTTTGCTTGCGAGATGATTTTTCATGTTACAGTGTTTCATATGCATAACCTTTACAACCACCTCAGTGAATATCAAAGTTTTTGTTAAAACTTTATACTGCATCTCTTATTGTCCGTACACTTACACTAACTGTTGTGAAATCATCAACGTGCAGTGAAGTAAAGAGTAGAAAAATATTTAATAAAATCAGTAATACTTTTTTTTTTATACAGAATGAATGTAGATTGTAACAAACAGTTTTAATTATTTATTCAAACAGCCTCAGTTTCTAATCTTTTCACATCTGCTTTCTTTTAATTTTATAGTTTTTAATATTGTACTTTTGACCCTCTCTGTAGTGAAAAGCAATATAACACAGTGATCTTTGCCCGGCATGGCCAGGTGGTTAGGACGCTCGACTCGCAATTTGCAGGTCGGCAGGTTCGAATCCCCATCACACCAAACATGCTACAATGTGATGGTCAATCCCACTATTCGTTGGTAAAAGAGTAGCCCAAGAGTTGGCGGTGGGTGGTGGTGACTAGCTGCCTTCCCTGTAGTCTTACACTGCTAAATTAGAGATGGCTAGCACAGATAGCTCTCTTGTAGATTTTTCATGAAATTCAAAAAACAAACAAACAACTGATCTTCCTTGTTTTTTTACTTAACCTAAGATAGTCCTAATTTTTATATTTTAATTACTGTTGTTAAAAAATATAGATAAGAAAATGGAAAATTTAACACTCGCTTCAATGTTGGAGCTATTTGCACTTTGATTCTGTGCTTCAGTAACCCTACTTTTTTTTTCTCACTATGTTAGTCGTTTTATAAAATAATTCGTGTAGCTTTCAACTGTGCATTTTAGAACACACAAAATATATTGGGCACTGGAAAAGAATGTTCCAAAACTCGTATAGTTTATTTGGCTTTCTAACTTAGCTATAACTAGTTTAAAGAATTCTATTACTGTTCAAAGCAACAACTTTACCCAACACGCATCAAGATTTTCTTGCAAACTATTATTTTTGACTGCCAAAAATAAACAAATAAACTTAAGATTTTTGCACACTGTTTTAGTATGCTCTTTGTAGTGGTTTTAAACATGTCCATCAGACAGTTAGACATGAGTGAATAATAGATTTGAAATGCATAAAAATATAGGATAGTCTTCTCTAATGGGTTTGACAAATATATTGATATCTCAGCAAATTAAGCAGTTATAAGGTTCAGAATTTATATTCATCCTTGTCAGTATGTCTAGTTTGTGTTTCTAATTAGTTAGGCACTGTAGAAGATGTGTTGTTGAAGTTATAAAATCTAAATCGGAGTGCACATGTGTTATGTTACACAGTAAAGATTGTGAATTTTTTAAATTTCCAATTAAAGAAATTCAAATTAGAATTATAAACTATAGTTTGATTCCAAGTTTAGTTATGTATATTGATAATAAAGGTCTTTAACTCTTTCACGTCAGGCTCATGTAATTTGTGGAAATCGAGTCACGAATTTCACTTGTACAACAATACATGTGGTAACTCTAAGATTTCTTAACATGTCCTCTCAAAAACTGGTAAGACTTTGTTAAAGATAATATGAATCTTGTACACCAAGAATGACATTTTTGTAATTGTTTTTACAAAAATAATGTGTTATTTATCTATTGTAATTACTTGCACTCAAACTCTTAAATTGAGTGCAAGGTGATTTTTATTTTAAGTATAAAAATACTTTTCGTGATCTTATAGAATATCAAAAGTTGTTATAAGGTATTTTTTATTTTCTTTACCATATCAATAGCTCTAGCTATTATCATCAATGTACAATGCAAGGAAATATTTAAAATTATGAAATAGAAAAAAAAATACATACCTTTTAATTTTGTAGAATATCTTTAAAGATTTTCCTTTTATTAAATTTGTAATTTCAAGTCTTTTCCTCTTCACATATAGTTAATTTTTAATGTTTGTTTTACTTTCAACAAAATATTTTGTTGAGTAGTCATTACCAGCCATTCATAGAAGTTATATTACTAGCTCAAAAGGTCAAGCTTTATCACATAGTCAGATTAACTCTTCATGTCATAGACCTTGTTACCAACTCAAATGACCATTTTATATGAAATAACTACTACCCTCAAGTTATGCACACACCCCCCCTCCCTTCCAAGAAGAGGTCAGAACTTGTCAATCTCTGTTATGTAGTACACCCACTGACATAGTTACCATGTATATAGCACCATTTCTTAGCCAAGCAAAAAATTCTGGTTTTAGCTGTATCACCCAAAAAATCTTTTAAATTGAACCTGTAGCATTTTCATATGATGTATAAATATATATGGTTTTTATAATATATTCAAATTAGTATAGTATTTTCCATGTAGTTGACTATTTAAGTAATGTTCACATTTTCCTTTGTTTCAATGAGCCTTCAAAACAACTTTATAGATATTTATGGGGGTATCACACAAACTTGATTTGTGTAATATATATTCCAGTCTGTAAGTTAAAAAATAACAATCTTACTACAATTGGTGCATGTGTTGTATCTAAGAATAGTAGTTATGAGAGGCTGTACTTGAAGATGAAAAATGAGAAGTAAGGAGACTGATGGATTCTACCTTGATTAGTCTATTTATTTATGATTTAAACAAAATTATTCATGCAAATCCATTATCAGGTGTTCAACCAAGTATCTGAATTTTTTTCTAATTTAAGGAAAAATTAATTAATTTATATCAAAAAAGCACTTTTAATGCCTATTGCATAACAGTGTCTACCACTTTTTTTGAGCAGCTGAGAAAAGAATTTCAGGATAAGAACTGAGGGGTTTTAACATATGTCATTGGTTTCAGGAATCATGTGGTACACGTGTAGCTAACTTGCATGACATGATAAAGACTGTTTCTTATTTTTCATGGTCTTCTTAACATGTGACCTTAATGCTCAGGATGTGAGGATGTCATTCTTCCTATACATAGGTTCATATATATAAAAATAGAATTAAAACTTGGTAGACAAATTTCAACTACATTTTTTTTCGTATGTTTGTTTACTAATTAAAGCCAGCATTTGAGAGAGATTTTATATGTGGTATATGATTTAAAGGAAATACATTCAGGTAAGTGAATTTCCAAATTTTTTCACAAAAATTTTCTAAAACAAATCATCATGATGAAGGAATTTATATTCAAATATTATGTGGATATTGAAATATTCATTTCTACTTGATTTTCTTAAAAACACAGTGATTTTTTACCTTTTTTATGTTTCTAAAGACATTTTGAGATTAAAGGCATTTAACTGTATATTTAACTTCACTTTTCTAGGTGTTGTGGATGAATACCAGATACCTTACCATGATTGTGTATCATCAGATCCAAGTTTTGAGGACATGAGAAAAGTAGTGTGTGTTGAAAATATTCGACCTGCTATTCCTAGCAGGTGGAACTCTTGTAAAGTAAGTTGATAAAATTAACTTTTACAAATAAGCCAGGTCGTGGAATATACTAGTTTTTCAGAAACCCTTTTGCAATTTTTTAAATTATTTCTCTCTCAATCAACCACTTTCTCACATTTATTTTATGTGCCTTTCTTTTTCTCTTGCCTATGCTATAAACAATGTATGTTAAGAAGAGCAAGGTGAATTTTTTTTGGCGTTGCTGTCTTAAACCATTTAAAATTAACATTGTCAAATAGCCACCACAAGTAGGTGTATTTTCTATGTGAGGTGGTAGTTGTGGAGGTGTGGGAATTGCCATCATTTTAGGTAGAAAGTATCTGAACTTGCTGTTCCATTTTAATAGTGTTAGTATTTCAACTTATAATGTAGTGTTAAGTAAAGCAGCAAGTCTGTAAAAATAACTCGCAATGTTGATAATTTCATAGTTCAATAATGATGCATGCTTTGCAATAACATTCTTTGGTTTACAGAATCCTGTAATGCTCCATTGTAGAAATTGTGAAATAGTACCTTACATATGCATTTGTTTTTAAGAGTTAAAAAAAAAGCACATAATAACAAATTTGTTTAAAAAAAACATCAGGTAATAAAATCGGAAACTTTTTCTGAAGATCAAACATATTTCTATATGTTGAAAGCTTAGGAATGAAAAACACATGAAGAAAATATTCTGCAAATTATTTGTGTGTGTGTGTGTGACTAAGGTCCACATGCCTCCGAATGCATTTGTGTTATTGTCTTTGTTTAAGCCTTTATTAGGACCACTTCTATGTGCCTTATTCATAATTCAATCCTTAATACTCCTCTTTTTGTAGTCACTGCCTTGTCTGAATTTTTTCTGATATGAACTTTGATAAGAATTTTTACCCTCCAGCCTGTGGCATCGATGGTGCAATGAGCTGTGCTTGCAATTAAACTCCAGATTTTTTTCAACCTGTCCTCCATGCATGATACATAAACAGTGAAATGAACAATGTCAGTCGTGTTAGATGTCTTGACAATACATAATCTAATGGTCTACTTTATGTTCTTTTTTTTCCAATGTGTTGTTTCCACAGGATACTCCAGTCCATATAAGCATAATATGCTGTTTACAATAGCATGAAGCTGAATTTGTTTTTCACCAGTCTATATGTCATTTCATTGTTTTGAAATTGGAATATATTTTGAGGTTGTATTGGCTGAGTAATGGTTTTAACTTTTTATATAATGTAGAACATAGTGCATAGTTGTAGTGAACATTTTTGTCTGTAATTTTGTTATTTGATTACTAGCCAAAAGTGGAGAAGCTTCATTGTTTTCAGATTTTTGTTCTTTAGTAGGCTGAATAGTTTAGTTTTCAAAATTTCTTGTGGCACATGGTTTGTCTTACATTGTGTGTAAGTGTTTCCATGATATCTACACAGTTCATCCTGGATGGCAGGAAGAAATGCATAGGTAACTGTTGATATGTGTTGGTTTTCTGTAATGTTTGGTGTCCATGTCTGTGTCAGTTTTTGTAATTCCCAAATTCAAGAAAGAAATATATTGAGCACTTTTCACTTTCATTGTGAATTGTGTTGGTTATTTCAAACTGTTCCAAACATTCAAGACTAAATACAATGTATCATCTACATTATCAGAAGTGTCTTGTTTTTGAGAAAGGAAGTGAAGCTTTTTAAAGCATTTTTTCAATCAAAACCTGGTATATGACCGGAGATAAGAGTGTACCTTCTGGTGCCGTGTTGCGTCTTCCCAAGTTCTGGCTTCCATCAGAAATATGAAGAAGACAGCCCAAGGTTAAGCAGATGTTCAGATGGATTGAGGGTAAAGGTGGCCCTCATGTGAAGTGGTTAATCATACTTCAGTTTTTTTTAATATAATATTTATGGCATAATAAACAGATTCATTGGTGAAGTAATAGGACAGAAAGGAATGTCAGTCTTGTTTGCTCTTGGTAGGCTTTATATTTCAGTTTTGTATCATGGTGAATTGAATTCTGGCATTAGTCTCATTTGAAGTTTTTCTTTTCAGCCATTTTTTTGGATCAAGCATAGTTTAATTTGTTATATCTGGGATTTTGAAATGTATTTTTTTTTCATTGTAATGTTTTCAATCTACAACTGTCGGTTTATTGACTTTATCAGCTGGAGTAATAACTAGATCATCATTGTTACATAGTTCCTTTATGACTTTTCTGTAAGTGATTCAAGTTTACTTGAGTTTCCTTGCATATTTCAAAGCATGAGATTCATCATTATGAAGTTCCATCCTTTTTTATTTGTCTTGAATATGAAGAGATTATATAGATATATGGAAGCTGCTGGCATCTGATTTGTATTTCCTCATAAACTGAAAAAATAATTTTTCTGGTACCTGTATATCAGAAGTGACAAATATAAATCTTCTGTTGTTTTCTTATGCTAGTGAAATAATTTTACTGTATGTTATAAACTGTAAAGGAGGATGTGCTTATATTTGTTTAAAAATGTAAAATAACTTAAAAGTTTCATAAAGTTGTAGGAGAATGGGGGATTTTTTAGGGCAAACTATGACATAGATTTAATATATTGCATTGAAATGTTTTATGTTATCTAATCAAAAGGTTCATTAAATGTTTAAAGTAAATGCTTTTAAGTGTAATTTTCTCTTATATTAAAATTAATATAAACTGAAGGTCAAATTATTTGAGTCTGTCTTGAAATATCAAACTTTTTAGGTGCATATTGGCGTTAGGAATACGTTGTAGCTTCTGAAGAGACTCCTTTCATGCCCCGTTATAGTTTCGATTGAAAATCTTTCAAAAAGCTGTATTACATGCAAATTGAATTAAACATTTTTATGATAAACAACTGTGAAAACATTTTTGTATTGGTATTTCTATATGTATTTGTAATGAAGCATTTAAGCATTGTTGATAAAATATAAAAACTGTTTGACTATTACATCATCTTTACACATTTCCAGTATTTTATAGTATATGACTTTAATATTGAATACCTGCAAAAGTGGATCCAACTTATGAGCATAATGTTGAAGCTTATTTATCAAGAAGTAAAGCTATTGTGTCTGACATTAAATTGTCTTTTAAATATGGAATAATGGAACTAATTGATCACCACTGAGCATTAAAAAAAGCCATTTTATGATTGTACTAAAGATACTTTTAAATTCATGGATCAACAACAGCCTTTATTTCTTGTTTTATTATTGTCACAGAATCTTTATTTAACTTTGTTTGATCAGTAAATGTCAAAAATCATTGTTTGAATTTTTATTGCTACTAAAGTTACTTTGAAATTTGTGTATCAACATTAGCTATTGTTAGGTTTTATTTATTACATGGTGATAGCCATTCTGGTTTTCGTTGTTGTTTGTTGTGACAAAAGTTAATTTAAAACTTGTGTGTCAACAATAGCCATATGCCTGTTTCTTTTTTATTGTTACGAAAGTTACTTCTTACATAATGGGTCAACAATTATTGCTCCAAAAGTTACATTTAAATATTTATATCTATCGTATTATGCCTAGTACTTGTTTTTATTGATGTAAAAAAACTCATGTTCTTTATTTATTTGAAGCAAGGGTTATGCTACAAGCCTTTCCTATCAAAGATACAACACAACTTCTAACAAAAATTTTAGTTCTTGTTGAACCTTGATCGTGGAGTTATCCCTTTTATTTTCTAGCTTAAAATGAACTTTTCTTAATATATCAGATTAGCTTAATGTTACAGAGCCTACATTTTATTTTACAACTACAAATATGTTGTTTTTTAAATGAAAAAGAAATTGCTTGTTAATTTTATTGGTTCAAGAATTTTTTTTCCTGTCTTATAATCATAATTTCTCAAATAATATTGAAAAAAAGCTAAAACCATTGTGTAACTGAAAATTAGATTTAAAAATTCTGTTAATATATATGGAAAAAGGCATGGTTATTTTGAAAAATGTTATGTAGTATATCTTTGTATGTATATTTTGTATGATTTTATTTTTATAGGTCCTTCAAACAATCAGTAAAATCATGCAGGAGTGTTGGCACTCAAATCCATCTGTCAGACTTACCTCCTTACGGGTGAAGAAAACTTTACTAAAGTTGAATAGTAGCCAAGACTTTAAAGTTTTTTAAGGCCAATACTACCTCAACTTTTGAGCATTGTCAGCTTCAGTAATACAGGCCTTCTCCATCTCCTCTAAGGAGGCAATTGCATGTGGAGGTCAAAATATTTGAAACGTGAGTGGCAGCCAGTGGCAGTGTTGACAAAACCAAATCAGTATGAATCTATCTACACTGTCATTCATTTAAAAGGAGTCTTTTGAAGCATGCCAACAATGCAAAGCCTTGCGTCAAGGCTATTCTTTTAGAAAGCCTGGAGTGAGATATCCTCCCTCACCTTTAAGAAAATTTTTTAAAAGATTTTTGAGATTTAGTGCTTAACAGGCACAAATCAAGCTCCTGATGAATGGAGATTTCTAGGGAAATGAGCTTCCAGTACAACAACATAAAGTTACATTTATCATAAACTGTACTACTGCTGTTCTAGCAGAAGGATGGTCACTGTAAAATATGCAATTTTGTAAGGTAGAGTGCCATTTCATTAAGTTATCAGACTTGTAAGTACAAGTACTGTTAAATAGTACTGTATGTGAAGTGGTGTTTTTGTAAGAATTATGTTACTTTTTTTTTATATGTTTCATGATGAGATTCTCTGTAAGGTAGAGTGACAAGAAGAGCTAATTTTGTTTGTATGTATGTCTGTTAAAGAAATCAGTGATTTGTTAGTACAAGCTTACTTAACTAGATACAAATATTTAAACAAAATCAAACAAATTTAATTTGTGTTTAACTTTTGTTTAGAATATTAAAAGATATGAATTTCATTTACAGGAAGAGTTATATGGTTTGAACTAGTACGTGAAAAAAAAAAGTTTAAGTTCACACATCACAGATGATAGGAAATGGTCCATAATTTGTGTTTTAAGTGTAAATGTTATGTAGTACGAGTTTTTTATTATTCACACTGATTCAGTGTAAGAAAAATACAAGATAAATGTAAAATAATACAGTGATTAATTTTAATCATAAAACATTGTTGAGTGTACTCTTACGTTATCTTTTTTTTTACCCACAAGTAAACGTCAAGGTCGTAGAATATTTAATTATCTGAGATTTTGATAATTTCAGGGTTCTTTGATGTGTTAATATAGACAGTGTATGACTTTTAGATTCGTTGAATGTTTTTATAATTTGTATAATAATACTTGATAAATAACATGATTTATTTACTACCAGTTTTAATAGCCAGCTTAAAACTAAGTTGAGTGTAGGTCAGTTATCAGAAAAAAAGTTTATGTAAACTTATATCATTACATCTGTAATTTACAGAAAGTAGAAAGTATGTTTAGCAAACATATTTAAGCATAAAACTGTTCCAGTGCACTTAACATGGAAATATTTCCACATTTAAAATGTACACTTGATCTCTAATATTTCCACCACAATACAGGTACATGTGCTAACCACATATATCTGTTTCAACAGTACACACTTGTTGTGCAATATTTCCAACTCCAGTAATGTACATTTAATGTGGAATATTTCCAAAACAAGAAAGGTATGTGTGGCTAACACCACAAATTTGTTTCAATAGTGCACACTTGTCAGGGAATATTTCCATCTACAGTAATGTATGTTTGATATGGAATATTTCCAGAAAAAGAAAGGTATGTGTAGCAAATACTACAGATTTGTTTCAATAGTGCACACTTGTCAGGGAATATTTCCATCTACAGTAATGTACATTTGATGTGGAATATTTTAATCATAAGACAGCTGTATGTGGCTAACCAAAAAACTTTGTGGAGTGTAGACTTGATGTGGAATAATTCCAACACATAAGACAGTTATGTGTGTTTACCACAAAAATTGTTTCAGTAGTTCACATCTGATATGGAATATTTTCACCATAAGACAGCTAGATATGATTAATAACAAAATTGTTCCAATAGGGCTTATTCTTACTTCATAGAAAATAATTCTACATCAACACAGATACAAATGACCATCCACATAATATTTTGCTTCCTAAGCAATAGTATTACCTGTGAGATTTCTTTGTAAGGAGGGCAGGAGTTGTGCAGGATATCAAATGCCATACATTTAATTTCACAATAACTTTTACCAGTCAGTATTTTTGAAAATTTAAAAAAAATAAATAAATTCATTGTAACTAAGAAATGCATTTCAAGCTGAATCCAGAAATATGACAAAGCAAAATAAAACTTGAAATTATTATTTTTTTAATTTCAGGAACAAAACAATTCACTGGAGAAAGAGTTTAAATATTTCTTTATATATTTTAGAAAAAAAAAGTTTGGAATATTGTTTTTAAAACTGGATAATTATTAATGTAAGTATAAATTACAAGTCCTTCAGTGGCAAACTTAAAATGTTAAAATCCAGGGTTTGATTACCATGGTGGACAGAACAAAGATAGCCTGTTGTGTAGCTTTGCACACACACACAAAACAAAAACAAAGAAGCATAATAAGTGAGTTACATGGAAATAAATGGTCACAAAGCTTTTTATTTAGTTTGTAATATATTCTGTCAAAGTTTCTTGGTTCTGAAATTTGTGAGGTTGCAATTCAAAGTGTTACACAATCATGGGTAGTGCAGTTTGCCATTCTTATGTTAAAGGCTGTTAAGCCTAGCTCATATTTCAGATTTTCATGGAATTCATCTGTACTTTAATATTGAAATTTTATTCATAGCTTTGGCAGTTTTTTATATATTTTTATGGTAGCATTTTAAAGTTATTTAAATGAACCAGTTTTTAACAATGGATGTAAAAATGAATACTATGGTAATTTACTCAAAGGTTAAAAAAATAGGTTCATGCATTGTAATTAATAGAGTGAAAATATTTCAAAATACGTGTAAATTTGTTTGTTTCTAAAGATGATTTATTTTAATATAACTATTAAGTATTAGTTGGGTAAAACCAGACAGTCCAAAAAAAAAAGATTACAATAAACTTTCTACAAATATTTCATTGCATTTAAACAGCTAAATAAGTTACTGATTTAGTAACAACTATTACAAACGTACACATATGTATGAAATCAAATTTCAACTGAACCAGCATGAAGAAAGGGGGAAAAAATAACTGATAACTATTGCCTGGTTTGAGTATTAAAATTTTGCTGATGTGCAATATCTCAATCTTTCTATCTTGCTGTAAAAAAAGTGTACAATTACTATACTACCTCTTCTTAATTTTAATCTGTATAATTTCTTACACATCTTTCTGGGTATTTTAAGCATGGTAAATTACAGTACTACTGTAATAATTAGAAAGACTAGTAAAATGAGGCAAGAAGGATTGGATGCAGGATATGAAGGTAATACAAAGTGTGAAATCTTCCAGTTATATCTGTGAAAGCAACAGATTTTAGTATGCTTTGTTTCTGAACTCGCATTATTTCTGACACTTGGTAAATTTAAATCATAGATTAACTACGTTTAAGATATTCGCAATTCTTTGTGCTTATTAAAATTAAACAGATTGCCCATCAGGTATGGTACTAGTTTTTTACTGTAGTTTTTTGTTAAACTAAAACTTAGCTCATATACAGTGGAAACTGGAAACAGTGTTTATAATCTGATGGTAATTTTACATTTCTTGGCAAGGTGAATTCAAACATGATTGCAGTTTCATTACTTAAGAAGAATATCTTTGAATATCTCCAAGAACTTGAAGAAGTAATATACAAGTAATAAATATTTTTGTATGGATTTTGTTCTTTAAGAGGTGAATCTTTGGTTCAGTTTCTGTTGAAGTATTTGGAAAGTGATTTGGTGACTGCAATGATTTTTATGTTAATGCTAAACATTGAGATAGATGGTTTAATTTTGCTGCTTGAAACTTTTCTATAAAATGTTGTTCAAGTGTATTATCTTTAAACCTCCTGTGCATATGTGTGTGGATACTTTTTTCAACATTTTAAAGGTAATAAGTACTTGAAAAAAGGAAGGAAGAGTTACAGCAACTTGAGTTCAGTTGAAATTAATTTTTATCATATTGCTTTTTTCAACTGATACTTACTTAACTGTGATTCATTAGTTTGTATTGTTTTAAACTATATCAGTTTTGGCTTTTTAAGCTTCCACTACAGTTATCATGCTTTCAGTTCTGGATTTATACATGTAAATCAATTGTATTTAAAAAAAAATTAAAATATACTTAATGTATTTGAAGTGTGTCACAAACCAAGAGAAAGTCAAAACTTGGATAAATCCAGACAGAGGTGTTTTAAATGTATTTTATTCTTTCGAAAGAAATATCCATTGGGAGTTGTTTCTTTCAGTTAAAAATGCTCATTCCAACTTAGATGTGTATTGTAGAAGAAGAAAGGTCATGTCGGTGTTTCTGAAATTGTTGTAATTATTTTTACAAACACTGCCTTAATCAGAAAAATATATATGAACAAGATTATTTGTATAGTTATGTTTAGAACTCTCATCCAGTAGATCTGTATCTACTTCTACATTGTTTTCCCGTTAATAAGTAAATATCTGTTGATTCTTGGTTATTTTGTATTTATGTAGGTTGTTTTCATGTTGCTGGCAGCGTGTACATATACCGTTGTATGGGCAGTATACTTACTGATAAAATTTCACTTTCGTTTGTTCACTAATCTGAGGAGCAATGCCTACCTAATTTCACAAACGTTTAGAAAGTATACTTAAACGTATTATAAACTTATTAAAATACTTAGTGTGTTTTTTTTTTCAGAATTATTTGTGTAAATTAGTTCTGTACTGTCATAAACAGTATTTTTTTTTCGATTCTTATGACGCTATTCAAGAAATACGTAATCGTATAAGTGATGAGAATATTAAAAGAACAGTTTCAGCATCTTGCCAAAATAGTGAAAGATTCTAATTTCGGTGAAATAAACATGTTCAAATGCTGATGATTACACTCTTGACGATTTTGAAATGTTTAATGCCAAAATCTGTACATAAGAAAGGAACTTGTAAGCACTTTTACTTCGCATGATATATAACAACCGCATTCTAATTGGATAGTCCATTTTAATGAAAACGTTCAAGCAGTTAACCTTTTGGTAATAATTTTCCACTGAAAGATAAGTAAGCAACTACATGAAATAAACCTCTTTAGATTTCTGGCTTTCTGTGCCATATAACTAAAGAAATGTGTATGATATTAGAACTTCACATTTTTCTTAGTTCAAAATAGACATACAGCTGTTTATACAAATATAAATAACCTTTTCGTTAATAAATTATAAAGATGTAATCGTAAGTACAGACTCGCTGTGTTTTGATATGTAGTTTAATCTTAACCTCTCTCGTCCCATGTACGTTTTGCTTTTTGTCTTTTTGCATCATTATTTTAAACAACAGAGAAATATTAAAATTGAATCAAAATGTTATTCCTAGAATAGGGTGGAGTGAATTTTGTGATTTTTCAGTTACTTGTTATTCCCAAGTGCTTTTGGGTGTATTTAAACAAACAACTTTTCTTAAGACTGAGGGAGGGGGGGGGGTGTTTAGACACTGCTAAGAATTTAGTAAAGAAAGAAGTTTTACGTGTTACCCGACTTCTTTATGTATCCGTCAAAATTAGAAACAATCGCTTCAGTATTTCAGACTTTTTAGTCACTTTTCCTTGAGTTAATGCTAAATTAAGATTCTGTACACAAACATCATTGCATATGTTCCAGCAGAAATATTTTGTCAAACAACCTTTTAAATGTCTAAGACATTAAATCGGAATCAATGCCTGATGTTGATTATAGTTGTGGTTATTTAATTTTAACCTTTTTAAAGATAGACCTAATAATATAACTACATATTCTACATAACGAGTTTTGTATTTATGAAAACTTGTGTATTGTCTGTTTAATTCAATCTTGTTTAAAGTGGCTGTAGGTTTCTGTTTTTGTTTGAGAACAAACATATCTGTACAAGAACTACTTGTCAGACTGTTATTTGCCAAGATTGTTTTTCCTTCATATTCCAAACAGTTGAACTGTTTATGTAATTACGTGAATGGTAAACGTTATCAAAGTGATGGTGGTTTTAATGCGTGTGTGTATGTATATAAAAAGTGGTTACATTTTAAAACCAAAATGTTTTCAAGTTTAAAAGAGTCTTATGGCAGTTGAGTTATTTCGAAAGGCATCGACGCTGAATTACGAAGTGACAATTTTAGGAGGATGTTTTATTTGTTATTTCGTTGTTATCAACTACTGTTCATTATTTGTTCAGAAAATAGGTAAAAGTTATTCTACATCTGTACTAAAAATAAAATGCAGCTTGTGAACTAAACAATGGAGTGTTTATCCACAAACACAGCGATTATGAAGAATACTACTGTTCATTGTGTTTTAATGACGCTATAGATTCGATTCAAAATATATTTACTGAGTAGTTAATGCTGATATTGTCATAGAAAATAATAGTATTATTTTATAAAGAACGTAGGGGGGGCAGCAATCCTATGGAACACAAGGCTATTGTTTCAACTGTTGGTGTGTTGCAGCAATCAGTAGAATTGCATCAGTGCCTTTAAACTCGAAAAACCTCCACTCTGTAATTAGAATACGTGTAAAACTTACGACAGTAAGACAGGCTATTATCAAAATTAATTGCACTTGATTATCACAGGTGAAATTTTTGGTGCCTTCGAGCTATTTAAGTTATGGACAGTTATTAGATTACTCAAGAATAAGAATACAACTTGAAGTTATTGACCAGTTTTACGAAAACTTGCTTTAACTCAATAATGAAAGGTCAAACCAGTTGTTTTTTTATGTTACCAGCAGGATAAACTGTATATTGTATTATTTTCCACAGTTTGTTTGAATTAAACTCGAAATGTTTCTCAGTAAGTTGTGTTGTTCGTTTTTTATTCTTTTGGTTGTCTGTGATAATCCCAAAAAACAGCAAGCACATTCCCTCACACTAAATATGAAATTTTTTTTATTAAAGTTTATTCAAAACAGTAAAATGAATAATTGTGCAATACACATCAAGGTAACAAGTACAATATGTACGTTAAAACTCTAAAATTTTAATTTCTAGTCTACAAACAACTGACAACTACATTATCATAATGAGCTCCGAAACTATGTTACAATTTTTTTTTAGATGGTAACCCTAGCTAGTATTCGGTTCTACATTGCATTTGAATCTTATGTTAAACTGCTGAATAGTTTTTATAACGATCCACATCTCGGATATGATTTATTAGACTTCAATTAATTAAAAGTCATAAGAAACAATAGGACATTAATGTTGTTGCTAATGGGTGTGTAGAGTGTCCTAGATGTTGAAACCATTCTTACAGTGCAAATTGAGGTCAAAATGGAATGGCCCTGAAGGAAAGTCCCCTTGCTTTGGGAAAACGTTTCACTAACACGAAATAACATTTTGGGAGTTTGCATTTTCAGTGAGAAATTTTTGTTGTTGTTGTTGTTCAAAATTGCCACCAAAACATGGCAATTTCTATACTGTCGACTGACGATTTTAGGGTTAAAACTACTAAGTCCTAGTAAGCTGCATGAGATTCGATAACATTCTGTTAACTTTGTAACAATTCTGTGTGATATACGACTACACTTGCTCAGTTTGCCAACAAGGATGCATAGGGTGAAACATTAGATGTCGAATGACAAGACATTTCGAATGTTATTATCAACTAGTTTGTGCCAGCGTCTTCAGAATCATTGTGTTAACTAAGAATTGTGTGAAAGGCATTGGAGAGTTTTTATTTTATTTTTAAAGTCACTCGTCTTATTATATAGCAGAAGAACTAAAGATGTAGCGTTTACCAAAAGGTTGAAGGGTTAAAAATCTCTTATATTTGGGAGTTACTTCAAAAATAATTATTTTGGGAAAGAAAGTCTTTCAAGTAATTGTTAATAGTGTAACTTTTAGCACTCTTCGTCTTATAGTTTCTGTGCGTCTGTCAGGTTGGTATTTCCCCACCCCCACTTAGTTGACACAATGATTCTGAAGACGCCGACACTTGTGGTTAAGAACCATGTTGAAGATTAAGTACTGACAGTGTTTGTGATAATAGTGATCAATGGGTATGTCCGTTATATAGATTTTAAATCATGCGTCAGAAAATGTAAGGCTGTTAAAAGCGTTCGTTTGTTTTTCATGTTGTAGTACATTATGTAAGCCCATTGGATTTAGTATTTTTTAATTTTCCAATTGATGAAGCATCATTACAATTTTAGAAAGAGGACCGTGTTTTTAAATTTAAACAATTCAATAGTTACTCAATTTATTTCTCGTTTAAAAATACATAACTTACAAATTAAGAAGACATTTAATGGAATGAAACAGATACACACCTGTATATACAACAAGAAAAGTTTCCTCCAAACTATAAAAAAAGATGTTTCTAAAGTTGTAGCAATAAAGCTGTTAATTTATGCGGTTAAAGACCACTCGTCATTATCGGCTTTTACTTTTGCAATAGGGCCTGGCATGGCCAGGTGGTTAGGGCGCTCGACTCGCAATCTGCGGGTCGCGGGTTCGAATCCTTGTTCAACCAAACATGCTCGCCCTTTCAGCCGTGGGGCGTTATAATGTGACGGTCAATCCCACTATTCGTTGGTAAAAGAGTTGCCGGTGGGTGATGATGACTAGCTGTCTTCCCTCTAGTCTTACACTGCTAAATTAGGGACGGCTAGCGCAGAAAGCCCTCGTGTAGCTTTGCGCGAAATTCAAACAAAACAAACGAACTTTTGCAATACGTTCCCATTAGGCAGGCAACCGTGTTATTTGATATTCCTCTAAACCTTAGATAACAGCAAAGTAAGTCTTCGTTTTAAATCTTATTTTTCTGAAAGTTGAAACAGAAGGTTTGTTTGTTTGTTTTTTTACATGTTTTCAAACCTGGTGTGGTGTTCAACGATATCAGATTACCTGTGAACTGTATGTAGAGTTTTTACAAAATACTGATAACCACCACAAATATAACAGCAACTATCCAAGTTAACGAAGGCACCACTATTTTAGACAAAACCTTAACTAATAATTCACGAATTGTTATTTATACATTAGTTTATCATTTTAATTCTCTGATCATTACGTGTAAAGAGTACTTATTTTAACTATTCATATCAAGTACTACCTCTTGTAGTTTATTTTTCTCCCTATGTTATAATAGTATCTTTTTTTCAGGTTTCAGTGTACATTGGTAAAAAATTGGCAATAATTTCGTGAAATAATCGACTCTTCGTTATTTCATACGAATGAGATTTTTCTTGGTAACTTTGATGTTTTTTGCTACCTCTCAACGAGAGCAGTTCGTTTGTGTTTTACCTGTGTCATACCTGTCCGCAGTTCATATTTATTTACGTAGTACGGGGACGTACTCAGTGGCGGATTTAAGCCTAAATGCCTAGTCAGCTAAAAAAAATGGAGCCCGGCGGGTTCTATTCATACCAACATTATACATCAAGCGAAAGCAATTAATTTCAACAGATATCTGAATAAATTGATTGACTTAATAAATAAAATAGAGTAAAAGTAACTTATTTCTAAAAAAAAACATTATATATATATGGGCCCTGTCTGCTTTAGCTGATCGTCAAATCCGCCTCTGGACGTATTATACGTTTCGCACCACTTTAGTTAAAAGGCAAAACTTTTTATATTATATTGTTTTTCATAGTGCTTCTTTCAGGCGCGGTGAGGCGCTCAAGCAATTTTAACTTTCTCTTGTTATCAGCGAGTTGCATGTCAATTGCAAATTGTTTGTCTTTCTTACGGGTATATCGCGGTCTTTATTTAACGATCTAAACTACTCTTTCGGCGAATCTGAAAAATAACTGCAGACTATCTCACAGCCGAAGCTTATTGGCATACTTAAGTTCATGCTTTTGCTAGGGAACTCAAATTTTGTGTGTTTCTACTCTTTCAGATTAATAATACTTGAAGACGGCTTGAATGGGTAATAAAGAAAAACTTTAATATAAGTTTATTCCAAATCTATGTAGTTTTCGCATAACAAATGTTCAAAAAAAAAAAAAAAACAAACTCAGTTGACTCCACTCTAGCTGTTTTTGTTCCTTTGTTCTTCTTTAGAGATAGTACCTGTTCTTCTCATGGAGCTGTCTCTGTAACACTGCACATTGTACAAGATCAAGAACAACAGTATCTTTCACTGTTTGGACAGATGATACCTAGAGGGTATGGATTCTCCTAAGTTGAATGAAAATGACTATCACCTGGGTAGCACTTGTTAATATTTCCTGTTAAGTAAGAAACATTAGATTTAATATGCCTACAAGAGATCTCATGTAAGTTGGTTGGCATAAAGACATCTGAATTGAAGAACATCAGTTAATCAATTCGTGAGTACAGTAGCAGGTGACTTGACTATCTTAATGCAAACAAGTTTGCACATTATGTTTTTGTCTTTCAGATAAATACTGATCGTTTACATTTTGTATCACACATTGTGCTCACTTTGTTTATTTTTTGCTTGAGTTCAGTTAGTAGTTAAATTCAGACTTACTTCATAATTTATCTTGCCAATTTTCCTGTTATAAGACAAACTTACTATGCTGAAATCAGTTTAAGCTGAGGATACGACACTACCAAATTTAAATGTCGCATTTTAAATAGGAAAATGTTTTGTTTTGTTTAGTTTAAATATAGCCTGCAGTACTCATTTATAGAATGATCTAAATGAAATCAAAAGCAGAATTTTTATATTTTTAAATATTTTGTTTTATTGGTGATAAATACAAAGCTACACAATGGGCTATCTTTGCTGTGCCCATCACGAATTTCGAAACCTGGTTTTCAGTGCTATAAGCTTCCAGACTTACCACTGAGTCACTTGGAGGGTGGGACATTTTTTAAATGCAAAAACAATTAGCATAGAATTACAAAAATACCAACTAATTTTACATGTAATTTGTATTGATGTATTTCAGATATTTCTAATTAATTAATACATTTGTGATCTCATTAAATCATATCCTTTACTATTTATGGACTGAAATGGCCAGATGGTTAGGGCGCTTGACTCGCAATCTACAAGTCGTGGGTTCGAATCCCACTTCCGCCAAACATGCTTGCCCTTTCAGTCGTGGGAGCATTATAATGTGACGGTCAATCCCACCATTCATTGGTAAAAAAAGTAGTCCAAGAGTTGGTGGTGGGTGGTAATGACCAGCTACCATCTCTCTATTATTTCACTGCTAAATTAGGAACGGCTTGCGCAGATAGCTGTCGTGTAACTTTGCACGAAATTCAAAACAAACCTTTGCTACTTTAATAATGGTTTTTAAAAATACAAAAACTGAAAATGACAAAGAGTTTTGTTTGTTTGTAATAAGGCACAAAGCTACACAACGGGCTATGTGTGCTCTGCCCACCACGGATATAGAAACCCGACTTCTAGCGTTGTAAGTTCGCAGATTTATCGCTGGAGGGCATGACAAAAAGAATAAAACATGCATTATATTAGGTGAAATCCTTCACTTTTGTGGTAAATGAAACCACAAAGTAATTACGATCTAGCCTTTAAGTTTTTATTCTTTTGTAACACATACTATAACACAGCATATGCATTTCAAATCGAAAATAGTAAAGGAACTTAACAGAGGTTATACGAAATTTTTAATACAGTGAAAATACAGTGATGGATAAATGATTGTTTTTACTGAATATTAGGCAACTTTTGAATAACTTCAAAATTTGGTTGACTGACACTAGTTGGGTTGTTTGTTTGTTTGTAATTAAGCACAAAGCTACACAATGGGCTCTGCCCACCACGAGTATCGAAACCCGGATTCTAGCGTTGTAAGTCCGCATACATACCGCTGTACCACTGGGGGCCACTAGTTGGACTAAAATATTACACCAGTTGTTATGTTGCCACCTCAATTAGAATGAAAATTTTAAAATATTTCTTACCTCTGATTCTAGATTCTAGTACTTCAGAATATGGCAAACTGGCCAGTTATGAAACACCAGAAACAATTGCCATTAAGTCTACGAAATTCCTGATAAAAATACAAATTTCATGTTTGGCTAATCCAAGGGCCATATTATATCTGTAAACTATGTTTCTTTGTGGTCATAATAAACTAAAATTGGAATTTAACATTGTAGTGACAGTTCAGTGTTCGATAGCGTTATGAGAATGTTGATTTCTCTTGACGACGCTATCCATTATGCTATATATGGACGTCTCTATCTAGACTTTGGATCTATTTACCAGTTAGCTATACGAAATCTTTCCTCAGAAATGACTGTTGCAAACCCTAAATCTACCCATGCACCGTTGAACAGTCGCAGTGAACCAAATGTATATAAATGCTAGACACGTCTTACATGGGGCCGCTTCTCACATCTGCTGTAACATATGTAAATATTTCTTATAAAGAAGGGCGGCGAATCCTCAGTACAGTAAACATACTGTGGTTTAATAATGGCTGGAGACGGCTTAAATGGGTAATGAAGAAAAACTTTAATATAAGTTTAACATGACAGCAAATGTACAACGTTTCGACAAGGTTTTGTCATCATCAGAGTTTTGTGCCTGATGATGACAAAACCTTGT
>NW_013665611.1:2426449-2442128 GCF_000517525.1 Limulus polyphemus
GCGGACTTACGACGCTAGAAAACCGTGGTGGGCAGAGCACAGATATCCCACTGAGTAGATTTGTGCTTAATTACAAACAAACAAATCATCCCCAATATTTAAAACATATCTTATTTCTACCGATAACTTATCTGCCATTCATTTTGTGGTAACATTTGATTCTTCGGGTTTTGGCGAGCCGGGTAGTTCTGAAGCAACAATAAATGTATATTAGTACAAAATCGGGAGCATAGGATTGGCTACAAGATATTTGGCTACGAGATTCTTCTGCTCCAAGTTAATGTGAAATGATTCAGTCGAAGTTCCTAAAGTGGCTTTCTGTCGAAATAATATTTAACTGCTATTTTTGTACCATTAGTTCAACTGAACAACGTAACAACTTATGTTGCGTGACACGGTAGCATGAGCGTTGCATGCATTCTACCTAACGTTGTTAACCGATGTGTCAAATTTGATTTGATTTGCACGCCATGCTCATGTTAACAATATCACAACCAAGGACAGCTTCATGTTTAAACAGTCTTTGCATCATTGTTTCATGAAAAAAATCTCTGGTCTTAAACTTGAAATATGTTTGTTTTGAAGTTCAGCACAAAGCTGCACAATGGACTATCTGTGCTCTGCCCACCATGGGTATCGAAATCCGGTTTCTAGCGTTGTAAGTCCGGAGACATACTGCTGTGCCACTGGGGCACTTGAAATATTGAGATTCATTGAATACCACTCGAAGTTTTTGTCGTTTCTTTTCTTAGGCGCTTACAGTCCACTGTAGGACGGAGCCTTCCTCACTTAATTTCCGTCAATTTTATCGTATTATATGGTTAATCTAAAGTAGAGCGTCATCACATCTTAATGTACAAGCTCAAATTCAATTTAAATGTAAATTTTGGTGCCGAGAAGCTTTTATTTACCATAAAATAGAAGTTCCTCATTCTTTCTACATCCCTTATAGCTGTGCCATAAACTTACGACTATATATATATACCTTTATGATATCTTTTTAACCCAACCGTTATTGTTTAAAAATGGTTTAGACGAATGTTTTGGGCCTGTAAAGTATTTAATGTGTTCACATTAGAAATAGAAAACTTGGTTATAATTACGAACGAAGATACATTTTCATATTTATATTTTCCACTTTACATTAGTGAGGGAAACTGTGCCGAAAGTATTGTTATGCATCAGTATTCATATGTGCAAAAAAAGTGTAGTGTTTAAACTTTTGTAACTATCTTTGGAGTCGCTGCTTTAAACAATATGCCATGGAGTTTAAATAAGCAGTATCCGAACTTTAAAGTATAAAATAAGACTAAACTTATATGAACTTTGTTTGGAATAAAGCAAGGTGAATTGGGAATGAAAGTATCTTTAAAACTTACCTTTCCCTTATTAGTTCAGTATATAGGAGATTCTTTAAGTATACGGTACATCTTGGCAGTTGTTTTGTTTTTGTTGTTGTTCTTCTTCTTCTGGTAAAATTTCACAACTTCGAACTATGGAAATAAATGTTGTGTTGTAGGAAGAAGGAAGAAAGTTGATCCACCTATAAAATTGTTTTGTTTTTTTTCAGTTGGTCCAAAACATAAATCATGTTTGATTAAATGTATGCGAGATAATCTGTCCTAAAAGTCATGGTTCGCCCCCCGTTGATGCTTAAATAATAACGGAAATGAAAACTTAGAATGGATTAAGGCCTAGTGTATTTTTAGATTGAACCTAAATCTTGTTTCAATAATGTTGTTTAAGTTCATCAGATACACAGAAAAAATGGGAATTACAAAAGACAAACAAAAAAACAAACTGCATGCACAATATTTAGTTTCTAAAAATCACAAAATCCAATTTGATATCAACCAGTAAAAGACTGTCACATATAACAAACACAAGTTCTTAGGTTGCTTGTTTTCTCATTTAAATATCATTTAAAAATCCGCTTATAGCTATGAAGTAATATTTGCTCCACCCAATCAATGAATTAAAAAATCCAAAATGCAACTGCTCATCTGATCAAGTTCCTAACATGACGGACAACAACCATAGGGTTAATATATAGTTAGTTGGCCTATCTTAATGTCCTTAGTTCAAAATCTAATCAACAGCAAGTTATAATGTTTGGTTGATGAGCTAATGAGACGATGGAATTGGCGATTCCGGTATCAAAAACAATTCTCACCAGAAGACGCGATAATGCAATTTGCATATTGGTGACTGTTAACAACAATATCAAATAAATCAGGATTTATTATGACACTAGAAATGACACCTGAAAGTTTATATCTACGAACATCAGAATTATTCTCGTAAAGCATTGTAATAACCCTAGTGCAGCAATCAAGGTAATATCGACTTGTAAGCAGCGAACTCGGAAGCTTATGTGAAGCTTCTAAACACATTTGTACAAAAAAAAAAAGGACTAGTTTCTTATATAACTAGAAAAATGTTATTATTTCTAATTTCAGAGAAGAGGGGTTTGAATAAACGGTCTTGGTGCAAGATGGGACTCCAACCCACATCATATGGACTGTCAAGACATTGCTAGAACATGCTTTCAGGGATCGGGTAATCAACAGACATTTTTCCATGCACATGACCACAATCTCCAGATCTCTCTCTCTCCGCCTCTGATTTTTGGCTATGGATCCACCTTAAAACACTGACATACACTAATGCGCACACTGCTTTGCAGACCTAAAAAACATCATACGACATTAAGTAAAGTGCAACTGTCGGACAATATCATTTAGCTGTGTATCACGTTCTCTCACGAATGAGAACAATACTGGACATGAATGGTATCACACTGAACATTGTTAAAATGTTCGCTAGGTGGATTTTGCGATCAGTGCCCTCTGGTTATAATTATTTTTTGAACTTTTCCATCCTCTCTTTTTCGTTCATTTATCAAATATTACAGCTTTATGTTGATTAGTTTGCGTATTATGAATGTTAAATTAAACCAACTAACTTTATAATACTCTTGTAATTATGCCACATGTTTAGCACATATTTAATATCTATTAATCATTGTTGTGTTTATTAGTTTATACAATCTTTCATGGCTAGATACTAATTAATAAATAATTCATATCGGCAGCTAATCTTCTGCTCTCTTCAGATATGGGGCGTTATCCACATGAGCAGATATGTTTCCTATTATAACTGAACCCGGCATGGCCAGGTTGTTAGGGCGCTCGACTCTCAATCTGAGGGTTGTGGGTTCGAATCCACGTCCCACCAAACATGCTCGCTCTTTTAGCCGTGGGGGCGTTATAATGTGATGGTCAATCCCACTATTCGTTGGTAAAAGAGTAACCTACGAATAGGCGCTAGGTGGTGATGACTAGCTGCCTTCCCTTTTATATGGTATTATTCAAACAATCAAACATAACGGAAACCCAAAATAACAATGGCTCAGCGGTAAGTCTCTGAACTTATGACTCTAAAAATCGGGTTTCGATACCTGTGGTGGGCACAGAACAAATAGCTCACTGTGTAGCTTTGCCCTTAACAACAAATAAACAATTTTTCAGTAAGGCAATTTTTTAAAGTTAATACGTTTACATTTCATGTTAAACAACACGTTTTTATTTTTAAAAACAAATATGACAACATTGTGAAACAAAGCTAACAGTCACTTCAGCTACACATTTTCTATTATTTTTCACGCAATAATTCTTAACACGAACGTGATAGTTCTCGCTCAGGTAACATGCAGGTGACTAGTTCTCACTCACGTAGTATGCAGGTGACTAGTTCTCGATCATGTTATATGCAGGTGACTAGTTCTCACTCACGTAGTATGCAGGTGACTAGTTCTCGATCATGTAATATGCAGATGACTAGTTCTCACTCACGTAACATGCAAGTGACTAGTTCTCACTCGCGTAATATGCAGGCGACTTCTAGCGAATATATCAGTTTAAGTTTCTTTAAGGATCATCTTTCTCAAATAAATTGAAGTATGTTAAAGTTCAAGTGTTGGGAAAGAGTGAAACCTTTCCATTCCATCCACTAAGTGGTTAAGAATGCTTATTTCATAACACAAATTAGTAAAAATGTTAATAAAATAACTTTTTTTTTTCTCAACAGTAAAACAAACGTTATAAATTAATAATGAAATAACAATATTAATCTTTACCAACTTATTTCTCGATAAAGCTCATTTCATGACGTTGGTTTAGCCTTGTGGAGTTCATGATATCTTACAGACTTTGAAATGTTTATACACTTATATTTGTTTATTTCAAAGGAAGTTTATGTTGATAATAACACAATAATTTAATCAGTATTATTAGTTGTTTTACATTTATGTATCTGTATTAAATGATTGGCACCTACATCAATTAAAATGTGCACTTAATCCAAGTTAAGATTCATCAAGTTGTAGTTTCTCACAAGGAAACCTCAATAGACAGTCCAAATATAAACTTCATACGATTGGATAGGTCTTGGTAGTCCAAACATAAACTTCATACGATTGGATAGGTCTTGGTAAAGTCCAAAAATAAGCTTCATACGATTGGATTGGATTTAATGTTAGAGAAAACATAATCATTGAACTAACTTTATACAAAGTACTGAATGCAATTAATTAGGATACTGAACCTGGAAGTGTTTCATCAATAATTCATAACTAATAGTAAAGAAAAAAAATATGTCAGAGTTTTAACTAATTTTAATACCTCACCAGTTTGTATTAGGATAATCTGTCACTGTGGTTATTATAATTATATTGAAGACTATAAATCTTAAATTAACCTTAATACTCTTGCAACAGAAATGTCATAAATTAAAACTATACAGAGTATGACTCGCGCTTTATGATAAAACTGGTCTTTTTTTTTTAGAGAGAACAGAATGCTTTATTAAGTTAGGAATTCTGAAAATCTACAACTCTACCAAAACCTGTTTTACAAGGGAAAATGTTTGAACATATAAAGCTTGTTTCCAATTCTCTGCTACATAATTAGAAGTTAGTAATCTAAGCAAATTAATAAAACTACAAGACTATGCATTATAATATCAAGTTGCAAGTTACAACATGCATCTGCCCAAGTTTTATACAAGTTTTTAATTTTTACGTCACCCCTGCATATTTGTCCATCACGCCCTCTTCCGACAGCTTTCTTCCAACTTTTCTACCAACTGCTTATAATCAGAATACTCAAATGATTGAAGCTTTAAATTGTGTATTTAAAAACGTTGATCATTTGAATAATGTAATTAGATTTCACACAAGTACCTTGAATTTTTAAAAATCGGCTTATAAATACAAGCAAAATTCAACCAAATCACTTCTAAAATTAATTTTCTGATGTCTAATTCTTCCTGATAGTCACATATTAAAACTTCAGGTCAATCCCACTTCCGCTTTTTCTCAATTAACATATCGTCTTCTCAATAAAAACAATCGTTGTTAATAACTAACTTTCTCTTAATCAATCATAAGCAGTGGACTAATTACGATAGAAAAAACAAACTTGTTCTGCCTGTTTTATCCACAAGTCCATTCTTCTAAAGCCATCATTCCTCATGTTAACCTCCAGTGAAGTATATAAAACAAAAAGTATAATGTATATTACAGGTTCTAATCCACTGATACTGATGTGATCCTCACTAATTTATTTATTCTTAGTAAAATGTAACAATTTCTGTATCTCTTGGTTTTTGTTTTCTCCAAGCATATTCTCTTAATTTTTGAGGAATAAATCTATGCCTAAATGAGTAACGATATTTGCAAAGCTAATGATATTTCTGTACCACCTGTTAATTTTATAAAGCCGAATTTTGTCAAATGTCTCCAGAAATGTATCAACGTTTTTATATATTTCATTGCGAATCTTCACGATACAGTGCCCGAGTTTCTCTTTAATTGTGTAAATACTAATTTTATAACGTTCTTTTCGCGGTTTCTAAATTAGCAACTGACGCAGTATTTGCGCTACTTTAATCGATCGAACTAATTCTTAATTTTTTTTTCGAAAAGAAGTGATCTTTAAATTGATATTACTGAATTATCTTGTTTCATTGTAATATGATGATTGTAGCAGGAGATTTATGTTTTTTTTTTTACATCGAACATTTTTTATTATAAATTTCATAATAAGTTCATAACTACATTTATATAAATAATTGTTTTTTTGTTTTTTTTAAGTTATGCACAAAGCTGAACAATGGGCTACCATTCATTTCAACCATCCATCAGTCTACCCACGTTTGTAAACTTGCTGGCCAACCAGCGCAAAACAACAATTTGTTTTGTATATTTTTTGAAGCTCCAGTTGTGTTAGATGTGTTTAATCTACATCAATACATTCATAAAACTTTGACTCATTAAAATCTATCTGAAACTCAAACACAACATTCAAACTAAAATGCAGATATTTTTGTCTATTTTGAACTAATGTTTAATTTTCTAACCAATCATGGTGTAAAGAAGCACGTCAACAATATATTGCTTTGAAATATTAATTTATCAAAATACTTCTTTTTTATTATATGTTTTAACTTATCAATCACACTATTTTACTTATTTTCATACACGTGTGCTCGCCTGTAAGCTGATAAAAACTGCTGTATAGAAATCTGGAGTAAAGTTGATAAGGCCGTTCGGGGCAGTTGATAAGTAGCTAGTAGTTTTAACTAGTATCACTAGATGGTGACACCATATTCGTAAGCATGGTTTTAATATTTTGGAAACACAGTCCACCACTTCCTCATTGGATTGTCACTATACATACTTCCATTTACTGAATTAAAAGGACGACTGTGGAGTTCATCTGACCAGACCATTTTCAAGAAATATTCCTAATCCCGAATGTTTGGTCTTTGCATCAAGTCATTGAGCTTGAGCCCTCATTCTAAAAGTCGTTGTCCAACATTGACTTTTAAGTATATTTTTGTTGGTACTGATGTCTCAATGTTTTGTTTAACAACGCAAGAAATGAAAAGTAGTGTCTTTTTAAGCCATCGAATGAAATTTAGGCATTGCAACCTTTACGCTCTGAACTATAGAGCAGAGTTTCATTGAGTGATATGTTCAGTATATTCTATGATAGCTGCTCGATTATTACACAGTTAGGATGACTGGTGTCAGTAGGTGTAATGCATAGAACATCAACGATTGATATAATTAAATGTGACCGCTAGGAGTTTGAAAATTCGGTTGAAAAGGCATTGTGACCTTACTTTCCGAGCTACTGGGCAATTTTCTCTGATAAAATAGCAGTCCGACATTTCACAAGAATTGGTCACTCTATGTAGCAGGATTTCAAAAGTTCTATGATGACTCTCCCTATTACACTTGAGCGTGTACATATATCTCCTTCATGTCCAGTGGGGCAGTTGCGTTCATTTTCAGAACAGTATGTAAATTGGGTTGTTAAAAATCTAAGTAGAGTGGTCTTTGTTTAACTGGATTTGCCCGTATTTTTCTATGACGCCAACTAAAGCGAATGGATGACTCACGTGTGACCATATGATATCTGGCTAGTTTGGTTAACACTGGCCACCTAGATCGGTAAATGTATATTACTGTAGAATATTTAACCTAGGTTGACCCGAATGTGTACTTATATATTCTGTAGTAATAGCATGAATATTGATCATGGTTACAAGAATCTTGGCTGAAAAGTCCTAGTTTGGCTGAATTCTGCTGGTGGTTACTTATTTCTGAGAAAATATGTTAAGTTCAATGGCTTATAAATGGCAAATTATTAGTGCACTATAGCTAACGAGATACAGGTAGCAAATGGCAAGATTTAGCCCGTGTAAGTTGCCATGATAATGGCACAGAATCCAGAGACAGCCTCTACAGCTACTAGTATGTGATCATGTGTGATGTTGAGATATACGTATATGACAATATACATGTATGAATATGCCTGTGGAATTGCACAAGTATATGAACGTTGCACAAAGTCATTAATGAATTTTGTGTAACATGAGTGAATGAATTACATTGAGAGCACCACTATCAAGCAACATATGAATTTTTGTTTTTGTCTGTTTGTTGATTTTTTTGCAAAACTACTCGATGGTTATGTGTGCTAGCCATCCCTACTCTTAAGTGACAGACACAATGTCATCTTTTGGGCTACTCTTTACCAACGGATAATGGGATTGACTATCACATTGTAATGCCCACAGGGCTGAAGGGACGAGCATGATCTGTGACGGGATTCGATCGAGTGATGTCCATGTTACGAGTTAAATGCCTTAACCACCAGTCCATGCCAGGCCCTAAAATACGAGTGAAAACAAAGGATTTGAACTGGTTGTTAATATTTTGAAATATCAAGTAACTGTGATCACTAGCCTGTAAAAATATTTGAAGATACAATGCACTTGATTTTGTCATTAATGTTGATGAATGTTTTCAGTTTCAGAACTAAGATATTCGGCAGATAGTAAATTTTCATACAATAGAAAAAGTAATGGCTAGGTTCACACTACGTTTGAAAGAAAACACAGTTTGTTCTGGTTTTCGTACTAGCAGTAGTGAATAATGTTTCGATTTTATTTAATTGATAAAATTCATGAGCGGGTGAAGTTATCTGTAAAAAGTAAAAGCTACAAAGAGTACTTTAGGTTTCCTGCGTAATGTAAGCATGATACACCAAATGTTTTATTTTAATGATGAAGATTGAAGTGATTGTGTTTTACTAAACAGTTTAAACGTTAGTGTTAATAAATTACCATGGTCACACGATAGGGGTTATTACCTGTATAGTGTCTAGCTAAGACACAATAATATTCATACTTAACAAAGCAGTATTGTCGGTATGACAGGAGCTCTACAGTGACAGAGTGGAAAGGGATGAAAACATTTATTAGTGACCATTGTTTGTTTTGGTCTGGAAAGATATGCTCCAGAATGCCATGTCAGGGACATTTTTCGTTTTACCAGAAAGTTTCTAATGTTAGGAAGATATGATTGTAAGATTCTCCCAACTTTTCTAAAGGGGCGTGTGACTGTCTAAATTCGTGTTCCAGGTTGCACTGGTTACTTCCCGCGTCAGAAGGCAGGTGCAATTGAAGTTTTTCGGCACGTGAAAATGAAGTAGAAAGCGCAGAGTGAAAATCGAGCAAAGCAATGCTTCCAGCGAAGATCTGAAAAAAAAGAATACGCTTTTTATGAGGAAGGTTGGCAGCAGGAGATACAGAGGATCACTTGAAATATTGATACCAAGTCATCTCCTCTTTGATAACATACTTCTAGTATATGCTTCTTTATCTCCATAGTTCGGCACTGAACAACGCTTCTCTATCTGTTTGATTCTTATGGTCTCTTGGTAAGTAGTTATCACCACCAATGATATAGTTCAAACTGAAGTCAAAGGTTGAGTATTCAGTTAATCTTTTTCGAGGTGAAATTTCATCGTAATTTAGGGATCGTTTTCTAATATTTATTGCAGTTCTGTGTGAAGGATATATTTATATTCAATAATGGATGTAATATTTTTTCCTCTTCTCTATCAATATCAAATGGACAAGTATTCTTACATTTTAAAAAGCAGGTGAAGGGAATTTCTATAATACTGAAGCGTTAACAAAGGTGCGCTTTACAGTAATTATAGTACGTATTAAGACTGATACGTCAGATGTTACTTTAACAAGCTTTATAATATTGCTCTCTCGGACTGCTTTTGCACCGCAACTTTGTTATTAGTTTTAATCTTCCTAGTTTGCCTTCGATAAGACATCACAATAGACCAAACATGTTTGTTCTTCTAGAGGGCGGCTTAATTTTTTTCTTCTCTTTCTAGTATACAAGATTTATTTGAGTGCAGAAAAAAAAGCTCCACCATGACAACTGAACATCAATTACAATCTTGAACAGGACATACTGGAGTACTTATTTCAGCTATAAAACTTTATTAGTACGTAGTTTTAAGTTTGCTTTATTTTCGAGACCTGGCAACACGACTAATCTAAATGATATCAATAAAACAAGGGACTCGTTTGAGTCAAAACTGGGTGTTGCAGCAATTTGTCATTTACCATGTAACAAAATGAAAGACGCCTTGAGCTTCGTGAAGTAAGGCTACTTAAGCCATCTTCTAACTGTAACATATACATATAAAGAAGTAAGAAATGATGTAGCTTATAAGAATGAAAACATCTCCAATAACACTTTGTATTTTAGCTTACTTTCAAAACTCTCTAGGAACGTGTACAGATTGTAAAAAACACGAAGGTATTTCTGTACAATCCTTTTATATCCAATGTTTTAAATTTTTTGTGGTTTTAAACAAGAAATAAAGTAATTACAGCATTCGTAGTTTAATCGGAAAAACCAAAACCTTTTTATCTTGCGCTCTACTCTAAACTTCAGCTAAAACCCTCCACAGGAAAGGTTTTTTGTTTTCGTTGTGGCTCTTCCTGAATTTGAAGAAACAACCATGATAAGAACAACAAGAAAATTGTGTCATTGAGAGTGTGATGATTTTTTATTACCACATCTGTTTTGGGTTGCTCCAGTGCCTAAGTACAGTGTTGCTCATTTGTCAGAAACTGGGACCCAAAACCCCTGTTGCGTCTAGTTTTACCGTAAAACTCGAAAGTTACAAGTCAGTCTTTTCTCAAGTCATACCGATATTATCTTTGGTACGTTAGAATTAGCGGAGTGTGTGTGTGTGTGGGCTAATAAAAGAAGTTTGTGACGCATTGCCTAAAATGTAGCCCCAAAAGATGTAAAGATAAGAGATTAGAACATCCTGTTTTTTGCTGTTTCTTATTTTTTTATTTTTACAGAAATTGAAATAATCTGGGGAATGTCTGGCTCACGGATACACATGTGGGTGGCACGTGACATCGTAGAATATTTCATATTACATTTCTTAGGAAACCCCGATGTGAGAATGTGCTCTCACATCAGGGTTTTATATTTAAAAATTTGCTTTTATTTTGTGTTTGAATGTTTCGTGCTTTAGACGTAGCTTAAAACAAGTAATGTTGATGAATAACGTTTTGAAAAGAGAGAAAGAACAAGACACTGCCTTAAGTAAAGAAGCTTGACAAGTCTTACTTTTTACACGGCTGTGGTGTAACATACATTTGTATAAATCTGCTCATGGAATTATTTATACGTGTCAAACATAAACTTAAGTATCTGTACATCTAAATCATAAGTTAGTGATTTTAGGAAACTAGTTTATTGATAGGTATTTGATTATACAAGGCTCGACTATAACCCTTTCATATTTTCATAACGCTAAAAAAAGTTACTTCTAAATCTTACGCTTGTGTGTTTAAATGCACAGTAGCACGTGCAAAAATAAACAAAGATTCTACTTTCTTCCAAAAATATATCTTCTGTAAAAGAAAGAAAAAGGTAAAGATTTTGGCCTATAAAAGCCCCCAAAAATAATACCATATTTTCATTAAGTTTTAACATCTAGCTTTAACTACATATTTTTTTTTAAATTTTGATCTGGGATATCAAACGTCACCTTAATGATAAATGTTATTAGTATAACTCTAACCATTGCGCTCAACATTCGTATTATATATTCTATTTTAATTGTATTTTAGCAGTATAAACTTCGATCAGTTATAGATCTAGTGGGGGCCCGGCATGGCCAGGTGGTTAGGGCACTCGACTCGCAATCTCTGGTTCGAATCCACGTCCCACCAAACATGCTCGCCCTTTCGGCCGTGAGGGCGTTATAATGTGACGGTGAATCCCACTATTCGTTGGTAAAAGAGTAGGCGGTGGGTGGTGATGACTTCCCTCTAGTCTTACACTGCTAAATTAGGGACGGCTAGCGCAGATAGCCCTCGTGTAGCTTTGCGCGAAATTCAAACAAAACAAACAAACTTTTGCAATACGTTCCCATTAGGCAGGCAACCGTGTTATTTGATATTCCTCTAAACCTTAGATAACAGCAAAGTAAGTATTCGTTTGTATCCACAGCGTTGTTTCAGTTTCACAAGCTATTTAGAACATGATTTCCCAATCTTTCTCAGCACAAGCCCCATCCCAGAAGAATCCGCATCCCAATGAATCTATAGATAGTGAGTACCAGTACCTAACTTTCATTGCAAATAATGTAATTAAAGAATGATATTTTAATATTTCTTGTTTCAACTTTTCTAGTTTCTCTTTTTAATATTTCATACGCAATTTTCTTTTGTTAATTTTTTTTTTGTATTTGCTACAGCCCCATTTTGGGAACCTCTGATTGGATTATAAATCGACCTTAGTCTTGTGTAAAATGCCAAGCATTTTAAGTTTTAAGGGTTTAAGTCGAGTTTAGTAGTTATGATTTTTGTCCCCCGGTGGAACAGCGGTAAGTTTACAGATTTACAATGCTAAAATTCAGGGTTCGATTCCTCGAGGTAGACACAGCAGATAGCCAAATGTGGCTTTGCTCTAAAAACAAACAAACAAAATTTATGATTTGTTGCGCCCACTGTTAATTCCAAACAAAATTTTCTCATAAAAAAATGTTCCCACTTTTTATACACGTGTTTAAAAATCTTTGTAACGTTAAAACATTGCCATTCTCAATAATAAGGATTCAGTCCCAAGTGTGTGCGTGTGACGTATCTTCGTAGAACTTATGTATTTTATACAAGCAGTTTTATGTTATATTCCTTTATCAGTCTATATAGTAAATTTACATTGTGTTACTGTAAACGCACCTACATAGTTGTATTTTTAATAAAATAGCAAGCACTTTCTTCTTTAATATTGTACTGCCTTAAAAGCAGTGCTAAAGCTGTATGAAAAATTTACAAGATATTCACATGTGTTCCTTGAAAGGTTTGTTATATGCCAGTATTACACGATTAAGCCTAAATATATGCCACATATTATACCATTGTATACATGATCAAAACAAGTTTAAAATGGACCTGATAGCGCTTGAACGTGGAATTACTCCTACATTTTTGGTTTATAAATAACTGTATTGAAAAATGTTTAATAACGAAAATTTTTCTCTCAAAGGATGATTGTCACATTTACAAGGGTTGTTCATAGTGAATTTTTATTTTTAAATACCAGTGTTTTATTAATTGAAAATATTTTTATTTTATTCGTGGCAGGTACTTAGTTTTAAAGTTTTACTGCATGACTTGAATGTATAGAACTTGTTGTTTGTTTACATTGTTTTATTGAAGACACAAAACGTACAAAAGTTAGTCCGTCAGTTAAGGTTTAATTAAACTACTTCAGAGGTTACTTAGTGAAATAATGTTTTCTTGTCTAATGTTTATAAAATCCCCATTTTTTTTTCATCTTAGAATTTATTTTAATCTTAAGAAATGCAATGAAACAGCTATTATATGATGAATTAGTTTGTTATCGCCCAAACTTCAGGTTGCAGAAAAACAACAATATTCGCTTTGTGTTCGTTAAGATACTGTCATTAACGGTGGTTCTTTATAGCATTTTAGTTTACCAGTTTTATTATTATGGAAAGTACCTTTTTGAACAGCTGCATAATTTTCATATCAATAATATAATAAAGAATTACAAAAGTGTTATTTGGGGCTTCGATATTTGTTGTTATGTAACAACGTAAACCTGAAGTCTTGCTAAAATATTCAATAAAAACATAATTAATGATAATTAGTCTTAATTATGAGTGACAAGAAAACCACATAAAGTCTCTGTAGCCACCTTAGGTCTCCAGGCGGATATCCTCACTTTTAGCGGTGTTTTCGACCCCTAGCACGTGAATACCTACTTAGGTGATATAATTACTTTTATTGAAATAAACTATTGCATATTTAGAGCTCTCATGTATATTACACATTGACATTTTGACATTGTTTGTCGATTTGTAGGTAGTGTGATGCTATCGAATATTGATGGCTTTTGAGAAGATATGTAACAGCTCTTTCCTTGCAAATAATTCATTCACTGAAATAACAAAGACGTGTTAAGATCGGGTATGTTTCAAAGACGTGAATATCCCTTGTACTTAATGGTATTAGAAAACAAAGGAATATGGATTAACTTGGGGTATCATGATCATCCAGAAAGAGACCCGAAACAAGTCGTACACAAACCGTTGTAAGCAAAGTGTGGCGCCTTATAAAAGTTGAGAATCCACGAACACAAAAGTCATTAGTAATAGCCGTCCAGGTGGTCCAGGCAACAGTAAAGCAACACAATCAAGAAGGATCTCCATCTGGAAAAGCAACACTAGTCACATGTAAACAAGCTGCTTTCAGGACATATTCATTAAACAGTTACATACCTTAAACAGCTGGAGAATGATACAGATATTTATGCTATTCCATACGAGGACGTATTGGTCAAGTCGCCAGATGCAGCCCTATTGATTTCTGTGCAATCGTACTGTTGAAACGGGCGTTGAGAAATCGTCGTCTTTGTTCCCTGGATGGGTTATAGAAAGCCTGCAGAGAATGTTGGCATGCTTTCTATATAACAGTCTTACAATGAAGGCTTTTGGAATGTAAGCTACGATGCAGAATTCCACAGTCTTTACACTATGGTCTTAATATCACTGATTTGTAGAATATTGAGAAGTTTTTATATTTCATTTTATAATGACATTTCTATTTAGTAACTATTTTGAGCTGTATTAGAATATTTAGTTGTAAAATATCTTAAATGAAGTCAGGAATTATGATTCGAAAAATAAATGAACGAGATGAAAATATTAAGATTGTAATGAGAACAATTTGAAATAATCCTCGAAATGAATTTGCATGAAGTAGCATCTCTGTAATGCAAATACAATAACACTCTTGGCCAAAGAATACATATCACACACATATATATATATATAAATCACTGTACTTTAAACTAGTCAAAAAAAGTTCAGATACACAGCACCACCAGGCCATTGCAGGCGACAGAATGGAAAAATACAGTTTTAAAGATATTTTCAACCTTGTTAATCGTTTGAAACAATTGCAATTTTAAAACAATGTACAATTTTTGGAGGTAAACATTTGGGGCAAAACAGCTGGTTTCTGTTCACATATTATCTTATCTTTTCGTGATGTATTACCACAAAATTATTCTAAAAGTTGTGTTTACAACAATTCTTCGTTACGCTACATAACAGTTTCTTTGGAAGGTCTCCCGGTGGGACAGTGGTAAGTATACGGACTTACAACGCTAAAATCCGGGGCTCGATTCTCCATGGTGAAAACAGCAAATAGCCCAATGTGGGTTTGTTCTAACACGCTCTTTTGAAGTTTTATATTCGGACCGTTCAATAGTTAGGTGGAGTGAATATGAGACCCAGATTAGCTCGTAACTTGCTAATTAGTTTTGTCTTTCACGACAAAGTATGATTAAAATCTTATCTCTCAAAATTTAGCCATTTATACTGTAGAAGATGAGGATGATGTTTTGTGGTTATAAAAATTAAGATTATGTGATAAATGTTTATCTACTTAAATAATTTTACTATTTATTACATACTCGCGTTTATGTAAGTGAACAAGACAAGACACTAAAAATGCACAATTAGGCAAGATTACATCCACGAAAAAGTAAATAACTTATGACCAAAAAGAAAACTCTTTTTCCAAAATGTCTTAAATTGCTTATAGAAAAATTGCAGTGAATATAGTGTGACGTGAACCTAAAGGGCTGGGGGTGACCCATCTAGCGTGCCTGACTGTGAATCCGAGTGTTCATGACTCACATCACGTTGCCGCAAAAACTTTCTTTGTGTGTGTGTGGGGT
>NW_013665611.1:2442221-2443386 GCF_000517525.1 Limulus polyphemus
ATGACTCACATCACGTTGCCGTCGAAAACTTTCGTTTGTGTGTGTGTGGGGGGGGGGGCTTCGATTAGAGAAGCCCAAGAGATTTAGCGGTGGGTGTTGTTGACTAACTGTCTTCCATCTAATCAATCAGCTGAAAATTAGGGGATAGTCGGCGCAGATAGCCCACGTGTATCTCCGCGCGAATTTTCAAAACAACCAATGAGAACGTAAAGGCAGCAATGAACTTAGTCAACATCGATACAGATAATTCGTGAGCGATAAATTAAAACTTTCGAATTCTTTGTTTTGATGATAACTTAAGGACAAATGTGCTCATCTTCTGAAGTTATCGTAAATATATTTATAACGTAAAATATGTATTGCGATGTGACTTAAGCCAAAACTCGGACAATAAGGGGAAGTTGTCAGAAGACTTTTGAAAACTGATATGTTTGTTTGTTGGAAGCTAAGCACAAAGCTACACAAGGAGCTACCTGTGCTCTGCCCACCACGGGGATCGAAACCTTGTTTCTAGCGTTGTAAGCCCGCAGACATGCCGCTGTGTTACTGGGGGGGGGGCGAAGACTGATATGAGCTAAACGAGTGTTTATTTTGTTTTATTAGATTTCTTGTCAGCGAAGACATGATAGGGCTAGAATTACTTTATGGATTACTACTGCCTTACTTCTTCGGGAGGACAATGTTCATAATGCTGTGTTGAGATATTAAGGATCAGTTGATGATTAGGCCTAACAGGGTGTGATGTTTACGGTGCTCGACTCCCAGTCTGTGGGTTGAGGGATCGCATCCTGGCGCCAAACATGCTCGTTCTTGGATGCGTCATAAATGCGACAGTCAACCCCACTATTCGTTGGTAAAGAGTAGGTCAAAACTTGGCGGTGGGTGCTGCTGGGCAGATGCCTTCCTTCTAATCAACAAATCCAAATTAGGGACGGCGACAGATAGCCTAAGTAGCTTTGACATAAATAAACCAACCAAACCAAGTTTCAAAATTAAAATTCCATCATTTTATACATACTTTGTTCCATTTTGGATAAGATGATTATATAATTTCATATGACAAGAGGCCCAGCATGGACAGGTGGTTAGGACGCTCGACTTGCAATCTGCGGGTCGCGGGTTCGCATCCCCGTCCCACCAAACATGCTCGCCCTTTCACCCGTGG
>NW_013665611.1:2444386-2455613 GCF_000517525.1 Limulus polyphemus
CAGAAAAAAAAACGTGGCTGATTTATTCTGCTTACTTGCAACGGTTCATTAACTAAGAATAATTGTATAATCAAGTAGTATATACATGTACACAGAGTTTTTCTGTAACGTTATTACAATTTCAGGGTATACCACAGCAAAGTGTATATGATATTTATGTTTTAAAGACATTTGCAAACAGTCACTTTTCTCCATTTTTATTACTTCATACGGAAATATTATATTCATGCAAATATTCAGCTTAGACATTTTATACATACACACACACACACATATATATATATATATATCCAGGCAATTTTTTTTTGTTTGAACACAAAACTACAAAATGTGCTATCTTTGCTAAGTCCACCGTGAGGAATCAAGCCCTCGATTTTACTTACCCGTGACCGACCGGGTAATTGTCCAGGCAAAATAGATGGAAATTGAATATATATGTATATATATATTACACAACCTTTTGTGCATTTCAGTAAAATGCTTACACCAACAATAGCTTCACTTCAGATATTATTTTAGAATATGTGCGTAAAAAGATCTTTTTTAAGCTTTATGTTAAGTGGTTTTTGAGTGATATTAGGGTTCTTTGGATGTAATGCACATATTTAAGACTGTTTACCAGAACGGAAAGATATCTCAGGGATGACGGCTGTACAAGAAAGTGTATCTGTCTTTCAGATTTGACAGCCTACTTCGTGACAGGATGTTCTGTGATAGTCACCCTGATTCTGTCAAACGAACGTTCCTTTGCTTACCATCAGCGCCATCTCACTGCTTCCTGGGAATCAAACAGACATTACTGACACAGCTTTACAACACTTGCGTTACTCCGTGATGACTGGTTGATCGTGTCAATATCTAATGCATGTGTGGAGTATAGATGTAACGATTTACTAGCACCATTACTTGAAACCACTACGCTGACTTCCTGCTACACTTGTATTAGGTTTTAGAATTACTTATCTACTTTATTTAAATCGAAATATATTACAGGTTTCTGTGCGAACCATGCGTTAAGAACTGTAAACATTAGTGGTTAATTCGTACACATGAACATATCGAACACTGAAAGTCAGAAGGAAGCAGGTGAACTTAGTATATTACCACCATGAGAGATGTCCGACGGTATTCCTGGTCTGATAGACGAACATCAAGTCAATACAAGACTAAGAGTAAGAGGCTATCGTTTATATACTTCTTGTTTGATGTTCCCATGTTCACTAGGATAGTGAGGGTTTTTCAAACACCATTTGAAGTTCAGTCAGTCCAAGTTAAGGTTGGAAGTTTGATAACCTCAGTGAACCGTTCTCATTACTTCTTATTGTGTCCCAGCTTTATAATGCTATAGTAACGGTTGAAGTATTAAAAATGGTTTAGATAGCTGTTAAAAACTGTTAATATTCCGGTCAAGTGACGTTTATGAAGACCCATCTCAGTTATTTACAATACGTGAACGTTTCTGATGATTAATATGAAAATGTTCTCACGATTCACTGAGTTACTTTAAGTGCGGCTGTGTTCTAATTTCAAATATATATTTGTAACTTTTTTGTGTAGGTCGGGACTTTTACTGGATTAATCATTGTTTCATTTAAATCTACCTGTTGTATGTTTAGTATATGTTTATCGCCTGCTATTCTGTTTCAACTACTACACAGCATTATTAGACAAGTCAAGCTATTATTAACTGTTTGATTTTAATCTTTTAACCTTGAGATTCGTGAACATTCTAATATAATGAATTTTTTTTTTGGGGGGGGGGTGTATTTTGTATTTGAATGCAAGTAGTTTTAAAATGTAAAGGCAGTGCTGTGTATTTAAAGGAATTAAAATGTAACAATATATTGAATAACAATACGAACGAAATATATCTCTATACACAACATTAAATATCGTTTTAAACCGACACTCCTAAAATAGGAGGCTACGTTAGGATGGAAGTACAAAATACCACCCACCAATCAGGATTACTTCTGTTGCCCTACATAAATGACTTGCTTAGAATACTCACGTATAAGGTATAGATAGGTAAAGTTCTGAACGAATCTGACGGCCGTGCGGGGCATCTATATGACTACGAGGTTAAACCTAAATTGGTTAAACCTATTCCACAATACGTAATACCCACCAAAGATCTCTAGCACAAAAGACACTGAGCCGAAAGGCCTGATCAAAAATGACTAACCAATCAACTTATCTAGTAAAACACTTTCAAAACATGGGTATCGAGGACAAGTATTAAAACTCGGTGATATTGCTCAGAGGTTCTTATTCAACAGGTGCTCTAAGTATCTATAAACAACTGAAGAAATGCACACACAAAACCTTAACACATAAACACTGCTGTCTGAGATGGGGCTCTGAGGAATGACAGACCCATTCCCCAAGTAAATTTCCCTTTGCAATGCATAGTACTATCTACATCAACCCTTCTATTATGACGTCGTCCGTACTTCCTTACACTTAACTTCATTTGTGCATAGTTTAATGAAGCTTAAGAAGATTCCCTCGTACTCACGCACATTACTCCTTTAATTATATAAATGACTGATCACTACACCTACGTTCTAAACGAAACGATAGATATAAAACTAAGTTCAAATGCTGTTTTTTTACTTTTTCAGAAATATAGGAGAGCTTTTATAACATTGTATATTTATAAAAACACATTTATTTTCATATTTTTATTAACTGCGCAACTGGGAGTTTTCGTCTTCGTAGCTATAAGATGACACACATTTGAAATGTTGAACCACAGCATACTCTCAGAAAAACACAGCTGACCTTATCCTTTGGCCTACAAAGTAATATATTATCGGAATGAGCAGGTCGTTTAGTTATATAGCTGTTAAGACTGCCAGAATTGATGTTTCATCTACAGTAATTTATTTTCACTTAATCTGGGTTGTCCAACTAGCGGCTCCCATAAACATTCCGAGAAGCCCGCCAAACGTTAGTTTAAAAAAATCTGATAAATGAAGCTATAAATAGGACTTATTTTCACCGTACGTGATTTTGAGAATTAGTTTCTTAATATCTGTATTTATTGCGGTGTTACAACACCTATAAAACTTCCTTTTAACAAAACAGAAATCAATACTGCTCATAGAGTTCCACCTTACAACAAGAATAAACCAATCATTTTACGATTTACTTTGGTACAAAACAGGGAGAATTGGATGCAAAGTTATTTTGTCTTGTTATCAGTTAACTTGGGAATAGATATATTAATTAAATCACAGAATTATTAGATTAACTTAAAAAATTTAATATTTGATGATCTTAATGATTGTGAAATTATATTTAATAATAGTAATAATGAGCTTAAACTATTCCATGTGGATACTCGTAGCTCAAAGTTACCTTTTGATAAAAGAATGGTATTATTACCATTATTATTATTATTAATGAATCTATTGCGCTTCCTGAAACCTGGTTAGAATATTCTAATTCGTGTTTTATTATTCTGGTTACTGTTTCTATAATAATAATAATAACAATAAATGTAATAACTATGATGATATTTCAGTTTACGCGTTGAAAAATATAACCCTATATTTGTAAATATTGAAGAAATTGAATAATGTAATTATTGTATAATTACAATAAAAAATTAATGTTTTTCTTTAAAATGTCTCATTTGCTCTCCGAATAATGATGTCACATTATTCTTAAGTAGTTTACCTAATCATTTGCTTTCCTTATCAATTAGTTCTGACAACAATATTTTGATTGATGATGTTAACATGAATATAGATAAGAAAACTGTAAACTCCACTGATACCTGAATTTAACGTATGGATAAGGTTACTTTTCATGTATTAGTCAATCTACTGGAAATTTTTCTGCCTTGTATTGGTCGTATATTTGAAAAGAAAAAGATTTAAAACCACAACCAACAATTATTAAAACATATATTACTTATCATTTCCCTAAAGCATGGCAAATTAGTAATAATTATGTTGACTGTAAACAGTTTGTAATACCATCAGTATTAAGTATAGCTAACTATGAAATGCCAAAAATATAAGTATGAACATGTTAATAAATCACGAATAAGTACTTCTGAAGAATTCTTACCATATACGCTATTAATTTCACTGAAATTAGAAAGAGAAAAGTAAATATAAAGATATATATTACTAAAAAACTCAAACTGAAAATAGATTTCATGTGAAAATGATTCTAAGCCTAAATTGGATGTCATTAACGAAGTTAGTAACTAAAAATAAGTACCTTTGGAGTTAGCGGTATTATTGCAAGCAATGGAATCTTAATTCCGTGTAAATCTCGAACAGAAATAGTTAATGAGTTTAATATTTATTTTGTATCAGTTGGTAAAACTATGGAAAAAAATGTTAACTCAAAATCAAATAGTAATATCTACGTTTTAAGTACATAAAAATGAATCTTTTAACAAAATATGTTTTCTACAGCCTGTTACTAATACAGAAATCGAACGATTTATAAGTACTCTTAAGAATAATACTGTTCCGGAATTTAGCTAAATACATCCTCATGCACTGAAAGTATGCAATCATCTTATATTGAAACTATTAAAATATATTACTAACTTAAGTTTTAGTGAGAGTGTATTTCCAACGAAGCTAAAAACAACAGTAGTCATTCCAATTTATAAGACAGGTGAAAAGTTACAGATGCCTAACTGTCGTCCAATTTCGTTAATGACTTTTTTTTTTTCACAAATAATTGAAATATTTCCAATCAATTTTCTAATCAATTGTCTCCTAACATTTAATATTCGTTAATTTCCGAGAAAAAGTTTAATATTAGTATGGCTATTAGTAAATTAACTAATCCTATTTACGAGGGGTTTAATAGTAACCTTAATATATCAAGCGTTTTCTTAGGTTTGGTGTTCGAGGTATTGTTTTAAATTTGTTTACATATTACCTAACAAAAATGATTCGACGTGCATGAATCAAGGGTAAATATAGTCATTCAAAGACTTATAATTTCTGTATTTGGACTCACACTCTAAGAAAATTTACATAAACAGCGTGTGTACTATAAATGATCTAATATATTCTGATATAGTTATGTTTCCTGATGATGTAGCCTTAGTCTTTAAAAGTAATATATGGAATTAAGTATTCCAAAAAGCATGACAGAGAATAAGTACGGTAAATATAAGTTAGATAATAATCTCTTGATATTGGATATAGAAAAAAAGAAAATATATGACTCTTTCTATAACGATTTCGGATAATCGATTAACAAAATATTACTTGTTCATTCTAGTGATTGGAATAAAGGGTATTACATTTGTCTCATTTTAAGTGAAGTGAAGATAATAAAATATTTAAAGATTACAATAGATAATTTTCGTTATGTGGAATTATGTGTTAGCTGTAGGATTAGAAAATTACTACAGAGGTATTTAAACAGCCAGTATTTCGTCTTAACCTTTTTAAAGTTAATGTATTATGTATTTAATCAATCGATTTTGTTATATGATAGAAAAGGATGGTGGAATTACACTCAAATGATATTAAATTTTTGATTAAAGTTCAAAAAATTATTATATATATAACCGTCTCCAATGTCTCAGCGGTAAGGCTGAAGACTTATAACGCTAAAATCGGGTTTTGATACCCGTAGTGGATACAGCACAGATAGCCCATTGTGTAGCTTTGTGCTTAATTGCAAACAAACAAAGATATAAAACCATTTTAATCATCCTGTTCACCACCCCATAAATCTTCTTTTTTTTTTTATAGAGTATAAACTTACGACCAGCAGGCAGTTTTGATACAAAGTTCTACTTATTAATATACATGCACATTTGATTGTTTGTATTTAACTACAAAGATACATAATTGATTATCTGCACTTTGACCATAATGGGTATCGAAACCCGGTTTTTAAAAAAAAGCCATCAAGATTACCGATGAGACACTGGGTGGATGAGACGGCATTTGAATACTTCTTCATTTGTTGATCACAAATCCCTTACCAGATTTCGATCTGATAAATGGATTAAAATCCCATACATGCTCAAAAATATTGCTCAAGGAACTTCAATGTACTTTGGACCTAAAATGTTTTACTTGTTACCGATCTCATTGAAAATCGAAATAGTGAAAAGAAATAAAAATGAAATTGTAAAAAGGCTAACAATTGACTCAGCCTTCATTTGGTTAGAAACTTTGTAGAAAGCTTATAAATAGTAAAGAAAATGTTGTGTTAATGCTCTAGTTATTTGTTTATTTGTTTTCTTCCTTGTCTCAGATTTCGTTTTGTTTTGTATTTGGTTATATATTTTTTGTATAAGATTACTTATTACTACTACCCCCTTTGTACCTTGCGTTCTAAATTTGTATTAGAATTCTTTGGACACTTCTCATTTTCTTATTTCGCTTTTGCCGTTTAAGAACAAGTCTAAATAGGATAATAATAAGTTTGGGTAGGGTTTATTTAATGACTGTTGTTGGTATGGTAATGACGTATATTGTTTTCTGATGCAAAGCCTTATTACTGTCAGATTTTTAAGGCTATGTTTTTGCTAAATGGATATGAACTGGTGGATGTGGTTTATCTGTAAAGTCAAAAAGCTATTAATAATTTTCCCCATAAGCAGGTTATCGGTAAATGAAATACATGGACATTGGTGGAAATTACAAATATGTATAAAACAAATGGCTTTAACCAAATAACATTTAATCAAAAACTTTTAACACCACTAAACTTGAATAAAACACTGAATCGTTTTCAAATTGATAACTACTGTGCGTCCCTTGATACTGCATTCAAAATACTATGTGAACTGTCACTGATCTAAACCGTCTGGCGACATTATTCACGATGTTTTTCTAACTACTGCGCGACAGGAAATAGTGCAGTAAACATGCTTCCCAAGACCCACCGCTAAAGCAAACAGACCATAATTTTAGTGTGTTCTTACGCTAATGTATACATACTCAAGATGTGAGTAGTGAGTACGTCTTCAGTAGTTTTTGTATACTGCCTTTCCTGTTGTAACCAATAACTTAGGTTCAACAATGTCTTTGAAGTTTCTCTTTCTTTCCTTGAAACTTTTGTTCTTGTAGCAGGTTTTTACATAAGAGTACCACGCCGCCTTCGTGAATGATGTTAGGATATGCCATTCACATTAGTTTTGGTTAGTTCTCCAGCTATTGTATTACTTGATTTATTTCAAAAATATTTACTGACATTAACGAGTCTTTTGGCTCTCAATAATTTGGTTTCAATGACCTTAGTGTTAACAATTTATTATTCAAGTAAGAACAGTTGTAAGGAATATTAATGATTTGTTACTTCAAGAGCAATGTTTACATGACCTATTTAAAAATTACATCATGGTCATATGAGTAAAAAATATTATCGTTAAGATTGAAAACTCTTAATTTCTTTCTATTTGACCAACAATTTGTGTACATCAATCGCTGATTAAAAGTATAGTGACAAAACCTTGAGATCCTCATTGTTCCCAGTGCACTAAAGATATTGTACTGAAGACGACAGTTAGAGGGTGCTAATGTACACGAAAACGAAAAGATTTAAATCTGGATGTTTGACTTTTTTTTTTCTTCAAATAATATGTATATAAGAATTTAAAACATAATTAGAAATTATTTACGTGTATTACAGGAAATTATATTAGGCATTAGTTTTTCTACTAAAGAAAATTAAGCTCTGATAATAGATCTTTTGTGAGTGTGAATTTGTTTTATTTGTTTCTATATACAAGATTAACGTTCAAAATTTAATAAAACAATGTATATCTGCAGAGATGTTTAGTGCTATATGAAATATCCGTTTCATTATGGGTCATGATAGCCCAGGACTTGTCAGGAAATACGGGAATTTTGTATCTAAATAACTCAAATATGATTAGAGATGAGTCTTATAGATTTAATGAGTTTGTTTTAGCTTAGAGCTACACATCTGGCTCTCTACGGGGAATCGAACTCCAGATTCTAACGTTGTAAGTCCATAAACTTACCGCTGATCCACCGGCGGACTATACATTAAGAATTTATAAATATTGTAAACGTGGTGCCATGTTTCATTAGGATATCCTGGCAAATGTTGTGTATAAACCATAAGGTTTTTCTCAAATTTCTTACACGTTTCGATAATTGAAGAAGTTTTTTTTTACCGAATTAAACACGAATGATGACCACGGGAAATATGAAGACTTTCGTCATACACAGTATCCACTGTTTTATAATTTTCCCAAACTAACTGTGCGCGCTATTATTTATCATATACCCTTAAAATACTGATATATACTATGAATCCCTATTGATAATAGTAATCCTTCCAGTAACAGATAATTCAGGGAGCTTGGTCGACGAACACAGGAAATCGACACTTTAAAGGAGTAGCAGCATCCTGTCTGTAATAAATGGTGTTATTCCCTGTGGCCACGTGCCAAACATGTGTAGACGTGAAACAGAGCAGGCTAGTGGCGTTTGTATGTTTTAGTAGGGAGAATACTTCAACTTCCCTTTTCCGAAAAACTCTATTTTCCCACAAGTTAGGTAAATGGCAAGATTTGTTTAGAGTGAACTTATCTGTTTAGGGTGTTATTTTAAACTCTATAATACCTAACATCATACATAAGATGTATTAAACGTCGTTGTCTCATTGCGGAGCCACTTTTCAAGCATCAGTTCCTTGTCATATGACTTTGTCAAAGTGGAAACGACACGTATGTACACCAGCTGGAGGTCCTGGCTTGTCCAAGTCTACCGTAAGATAAATAAAACTGAGAAGTTTCATTCACATCCTGTTTTCTTAACCTTCAATTATCTGGTAATAAATGGTTTGTTAATGTAATCGATGCTATACAGGTACAACTATAATAAGCCCGTATCTCTTGTGAGGAATATCGATGGTTAGTTTTTGACCTAGTGAAGCAATTTGAAGCCATGGTAAAAAAAAATTATTGTCAGTCGAATATACTGATGTACCTTTTGTTTACCAAATACAACACAATCTATTTGTGAGAAAAATAAAATATTGCATGACTTTGGTAAACTGATCAAACTTGGTTGACAAATGAGTGTGTGACCAGTGAAGAAAGAGCATAGATAGGAAGGAAAACAAGATAGGAGATGGTACAGTTATACTGAAATAAAACATAGACACCACTTTAAATGACCTACAATCAAATAAATATAATTTTCACCGAGTTAAATCGTATCGAAGAACTAGACGTAAACCTGCTAATTAAGTTCAGACTTGACCTCTACGTCATTATCCGAAAAGCAGGGAGACGAAGAGTCCACTTTTGAAGGATAATGTTCTAAATAATCGTAACAGATAAGACTCCATTTCTCGCATTTCACTCGGTAAATCTTTAACACAAAAGCTACGTTATATATCATAGAGCATCAAATTAAAATGTATTTTGGTATAAAACCTGTCAACTCTAATCAGTAAATAATCTTATTGTTATTAAATCAACAGTTTGTTAAACACAGAAAATATTTTTGAACTGGGTTATTAACCCAACTGACTTTAAGCTTTAATTAATCTATTAGACCACTCTGGAAAAATAAATAAATAATACTGTATGACTAAAAGCTAGATATCAATTTAAAAAAGCCAAACATTTTCTAACTTAACTAATAAATTCGTTTCTCACTGTTTATCACGTGCTGTAAAAATAAATAAAACTAGAAATATGTTACAGTAACTAGGACTATCGAAATAAATTCTATTTTTTAAATATAGCGAAATAGCTGAAGAGCCTTTATTAAAACTGGGCTTAAGTTGGTGAATAAGAACTGTGGCCTTTATTGGGAGTGTTCTTTCATAATGAGTTTTTGCTAGTGCTTTGGAATGTTTACTTTTGATTAGCATGTCACAGTTTTACAGCACATGTTTTAACTGAGTTTAACTGATAACAATAATGACATTTTAATCGCAGGATAATATACTTACCAATTAAAATGATTAGAAAGATACACAAAACTTCCAACTATTTTTATATAATTGACCTAAGTTTTCAATTTTTAATAAATGCGTAAAAGCAAAAAAGCGTAAAAATAGTTTGTTTGGTTGGTTGGCTGTTGTTAAGCGCAAAGTTATACCACGGGTATAGAAACCTGAATTTTAGCGCTATAAACCTTGAGAATTGTCGCTGAGGGGATGGGTTTGTTTGTTTGTGACTGATTTCATGCAAAGCTACACGAGGGCTATCTGCACTAGCCGTCCCTAATTTAGCAGTATAAGACTAGAGGGAAGGTAGCTAATCATCACCACACACCGCCAACTCTTGGGCTACTCTTTTACCAACGAATAGTGGGATTGACCGTCACATTATAACGGCCCCACGGCTGAAAGGGCGAGCATGTTTGGTATGACGGGGATTCGAACCCGCGACCCTCAGATTGCGAGTCGAGCTCCTTAACCACCTGCCCATACCAGGCCAGGAAGGGATGGGAGGAACGATATAAAACGTTCCAACTGCGCTGATGCCATGAGAAAATAGTGAAATGAAGCGGACACTATTGAGCTTATAGAACGCTTAGGGCTAATTTGTAAAAATGCTTTAGTATATTTGCGACGATGTGTTGTACTACATTTGGAAACTTTCACTGTATCCTACACTTAAACTTGTTCTAAAATTTATAGATAGATATATCAAGAAATCATAATATTCAGATTTGTATATTAAATGCTCTACTTTTCTTTCATATTCTATAAGGTCAAAGGTTTCATATTAAAGGTCAAAAGTATATTAACAAACAGACAAAATGCGGAATAATTTTCATTAATTCTTAAAGTGTCTTTTCTAATTTCTCTTTTTTTAGTGGGGGAGGGAGGTAACTTTTACTTTGACAGAGTATAAACTTACTATACTTACTTTAAAGATAAGGAGCATCAAGGATAAAAGAAATATTGTAGCATGCTTAATACTTAACGAACTATATACAAGGCTTTAAGAACGAAAGATTCTATCCTTTCAGCTTTTATCGAACATTCAGATTGTTACAACGATTGAGAATAATTCTGAGTTGTCTAGTAATTGTTATAAGAATCGATGAGTAAACACCAAAGTCTGTGTATGTGTTCTCTTAAAGCAAAGACACATTGGGGTGTCTGCTAACCAAAGTCTGTGTATGTGTTCTCTTAAAGCAAATACACATTGGGGTGTCTGCTAACCAAAGTTTGTGTATGTGTTCTCTTAAAGCAAATACACATTGGGGTGTCTGCTAACCAAAGTCTGTGT
>NW_013665611.1:2456396-2461341 GCF_000517525.1 Limulus polyphemus
TAGAATCGGTAATTCAGTCTAACAGGTAGTATCAGAATCGGTTATTCATTTTAGCAGGAAGTGTTAGAATCGGTAATTCAGTCTAACAGGTAGTATCAGAATCGGTTATTCATTTTAGCAGGAAGCGGTAGAATCGGTAATTCACTCTAACAGGCAGTGGTAGAATCGGTTATTCACTCTAGTAGGAAGTGGTAGAATCTATTCCACGACTCCTGAGTAAATAAGTCGTTAGAATAATGAATAAGTTGTTCCATCACCACTTACTAGAGTAAATAACCGATTCTACCACTTCCTACTAGAGTGAATAACCGATTCTACCACTACCTATTAGAGTGAATAACCGATTCTACCACTTCCTACTAGAGTGAATTACCGATTCTACCGCTTCCTGCTAAAATGAATAACCGATTCTGACACTACCTGTTAGAGTGAATTACCGATTCTACCACTTACTACTAGAGTGAATAACCGATTCTACCACTACGTGTTAGAGTGAATTGCCGATTCTACCACTTTCTACTAGAGTGAATAACCGATTCTACCACTACGTGTTAGAGTGAATTACCGGACCTACTATTTATCAGGCGATCAGGAAGTAGAATAATGAAAATAAATTTATTGTTTATGTATGCTACTTGCTGAAGGATCAGGAAATTATGACAATGAAAGGAAGTTTCTTGTTTGTATATGTTACTTATTGAAGAATCAGGAAACTAAAGCAATATAAGGAAGTTCCCTGTTTGTGTTTTACTGAAGGATCAGAAAACTAGAAATGTAAGACAGCTTTTTGTTTGCGTTACTGAAGGTTCAGAAAACTAGAAATGAAAGGCAGTTTCTTGTTTGTGTGTTACCGAAGAATCAGAAAAGTAGAACAGTGAAAGTAAGTTTTGGTTTGTGTGTTACTGAAGAATTAGGAAACTAGAAATGAAAGACAGTTTCTTATTTGCGTGTTACTTACTGAAGAACCAGGAAACTAGAACAATGAAAGTAAGTTTCTTGTTTGTGTGTTACTGAAGGATCAGGAAACTAGAACAATGAAAGGAAGTTTCTTGCTCTGTGTTCTGAAGGATCAGGAAAGTAGAACAATAAAAGAAAGTTTCTTATCTGTGTGTTACTTACTGAAGAACCATGAAACTAGAACAATGAAAGGAAGTTTCTTGTTTTGTTTTTTGTGGGGAACAAAGACCAGTAAAGAAGGAAGTCGTTGAAAGTATTATCACTCTTATTGCATTTAATAACAGATATAATATTAACTATGATGTTTCTTTGTCTATTACTTATTAAAGAATCACAAAGATAAGAGAAAAAACGAAAGATTCTGATTTTGTGTATTACTTATTGAAATATAAAAATCAAGAATGAACACAGTTTCTGCTCCGTTTAGTACTTACAAAAAGATGCTCTGAAAGAAAGAAAGAAAGGAATTTTATAGGTTTTTTTGAAAGATCAGAAAGCTTAGCTTGCTACTTGTTTATTACATTATTGTTTAATTAGTATTCAGTGTATAATTGTTATTAATATTAAAGTATTACATGATTTCATTAGACATTATTAAAAGTGCTTTCAACTAAAAAGGCAAATATAATTTATTTGTAGCTACAGCAGAAGTGAGGATTTTTCATTTTCTTATCGTGCAGTGAATGCTTACAATATCTCAGATGCCAACAAAATTAACTAATATGATTTTAAACGACCGAAACAGTGTAAGATGAGAGGAAAAACTTTCTTCTTTAAAACACTTTCATACTTGTATTTTGTGGTACTATGTGTTCCACGTTTTTAATAAGGACAAATTAGGATTCTTTTACCAACGTATAACTTAGAGCCGTTTCGAATTATCTTGTTGGGCTAAAAAGGTTAATACCCGTCTTCCTATTTGTAAGCGAAGCACGCCAATTGAGCTGTAGTATGATGCTGTGGTAAGTTTTTTTTCTCTTTGCTATGTTTATATGATGAAATAGTTTGATATTCAAGGCCGTTCTTTCTGTTCACTATAGCTCGATTTTATTTGGAAAAGTCCATATAGTTAAAATTACAATGAAATGATGCAAATAGTTCTCAAAACCATTATGCCCTCTAGTGGCACAGCGGTACAACTGAAAGTTTATAGCGCTAAAAACCGGGTTTCGGTACCCGCCGTGACAAAAGCACAGTTAGACCAATGTGTAGCTTTGTGCTTAACTACAAGTAAACAAAACCATTACTTAGGGTAATTATGCTAACACTATTAAACCAACGCGTAAGGTGGCGTAAAATAGATTATTTTATTACGACATTTATTACATGCTATAATAAAAACAACCCAGCTACTTTGTCAGACAGCTAAGATTTAGGTATATTGTACATTACGTAGTTTTCCATAGTGTGAATAGTTGCGGTTTCATTTTCCAATTCTTCTGTTATTTCCTTTGTTGAATTGTTGCTAGTTTGGACGAAATTGGCACCATACAAACGTGTTTCATATAATCATTGTAACTGGGTAACTCAAGTGTCGTGTTGATAATATATAATAGACGATGACATTGTGCATGTACACCCGAGTAGTAAGGTTGTTATGGTCATATATTAAGAAACATTAGGGTAGGGGTATATAAGAAGTGATAGGGATAAACATGATATAAATGTTTATTGTTTCAGAACCTCAAAAAACACTCACACCACATATATATGTATATACATTGTGTAATACGGGCCGATTTTTTTTTAGTAACAGGCACCATTTTTTTTCTGTCTTGTAATATTGACTAATTTCAATAGCATAGTTTTTCCTAAAGTCGTGAACAACAGTTTGGTTTATATATGTATAATTTTTGAGTTTCCTCTTAAGCGATAAGAATTCTTGTCTCAAGTATATTAGTAGGACCTCAAAATGAATTCAAATTAAACATATTTAAAACTGATAGTTTGACATATTAAGATAAAATAATACGAACTTGAATTTTATCAATGAAATTTGTGTCATGGATATTCACGCAAAGCTATACTGATAGACTAAAGGAAAAGCATCTAGTTAACAGCATCAATTGCCAGTTCATGAGCTGCTCTAATTGAATAGTGAGATTTGACCTTCACCCTTATAAAACACCCATGTCCCCAAAGTGTGGCGCGCAATTTTGTGGCAACGGAACGCAACGCATGGATCCTCGGAGTTTATAATGGAGCAGACTATTCACTAGAGAACATAATTCGAAAAAACAACAGCATCGCATGCACAGGTTGCTGTTAGATATAGCAGGAAGGTTGTATTTGATTTAATTTTGATTGAACACTCAAGAACTGTGTCAATGTAAAATTTTTCTGCCTACTTCCTTTTAAATTTAAATATGGTATATACAAAGCAGTATAATTAAAAAAAACAATGTTTATATATAAAGAATTAAACTTATGTTTGCTAGCATATACAAAAAGGCCCAAAATTTGGCCTGTTGTGTGCAAAAATATTGATCATTAAGTCTCGTATTAACTTTTATGTTAAGTAGTTTTCATCTTATTGTTACATAATGAGAAAATGGATGTAGTTTAAAAGTTAGGTTCTAATATTAATTTTGTATTTTATCGATCAGTGGTATGGTACAACTAACTGTAAGAGAATAAGAACCTTTAATTTTAACATTGTAAATCCGAAGACTTTCCGCTGTTCCACCGAGAGATAAGAACCAACCTCTGTTAAATACTAAACTATCACGAAAATACAGTAATGAACAGGAAGACTTCAATTTTGACAGGAAACTACAAATTAACTAAATATTATGGGCTTTATAGCACCTATTTAATAGCAAATATAAAATGAAGGTAATTTATGAAAAACCAGGAAGATCTAGGACGTAAGGAAGGTATTAATTATTGAATGGTGAGGGAACTATGAAGTATTATCAGGTTCTATTTATATCCCTGGGAATAATTTGGTAGGAACCACAGAATAACAGGTTTGCAAGATAATGTTTCTCGGAGCGAAAGTATTAATTCTCCGATTCGACTGAGAAGGGGAAAAAAACAACAACTCTGGACATAATGTACAACACAGTGACACATTCTTTATTTAAATCAAACAACCAAAGTTTTAAGACAAGTGTATTTTGTGGTGCCTTTACTGGAGAGTTCTCTTAGTCTGTTAAAACCTGTAATCACCTCATTCTTAAATCTTTTCACCCACACTGGGAAAGCATGGCATTATATACCAAAAACAACAGTGCAATTTTTCTTAGGGCACTGGTACTACCCACATGACAGAGGACTTCTCTAACTACCAAATGAGAAGTGTTTTACCCTTGGAACATCGCCTTACTTACTAGCATAAAGTTTTGTTTGTTTGTTTGTTTTTTAATTTCGCGCAAAGCTACACGAGGGCTAGCCGTCCCTAATTTAGCAGTGTAAGACTAGAGGGAAGGCAGCTAGTCATCACCACCCACCGCCAACTCTTGGGCTACTCTTTTACCAACGAATAGTGGGATTGACCGTCACATTATAACTAGAATAAAGTAACACTGTCTATTTCTATACAGTATGATCTACATTACAACAATTTTTATCACGAGATAATTCGTGTGACATCTTATTCAAATGATCTAGTTTCATGATTAACTAGGTCAAGAGGAACTTAGTGATTCCCTTGATCAACTTTGTATATTATGCGAACATATATAAAAAGTAGAAATATTTCAAACCTTTTCTGTTAAATTAACTAATTGGGTAGGAAATGCATGCTATGCCTGCATATTACCACCACAAAAATGAAAGAAATCAGTTTGTGGTATTTCTTTTTTTTATATTGAAAGATCAGAAAATTATAAGAATAGAATGAAGCTTGTGGTTTGTTTAATACTTACCTAAAGATGAGAGTACTACAAAAATTAAACAAAAATTCTAGCTCGATTTCCCTCGGTGGACACAGGCAGACACCCCAATGTGTATTTGCTTTAAGAGAACACATACACAGACTTTGGTT
>NW_013665611.1:2462341-2471881 GCF_000517525.1 Limulus polyphemus
AGACTGAATTACCGATTCTAACACTCCCTGCTAAAACGAATAACCAATTCCGCGAGCCCTGCTAAAATGAGTGTCAATTCCAAAACCTCTGCTAGAGTGAATATCCAATAACACCACTCCCAGCTAAAATGAATAAGTTATTCCACCTCTTTTACTAGATTGATTACGCAGTTCCCAAACTCCCCTTCTCACGTGTCGGAATATTTTCAGCCAGTAGCACCCTATCACTTACCATCCACGCGAAGGGATTGACTGTCACGCTTATACCACGCTCACAGCTTAGCGTGCGGGGAATATTTTGTGATATCACACGTACTCGAATCTGTTTCGCCAGCTCCGAAATCCAAACCTCTATCACAGGGCCAATCCACAATTTTCTCATTACTATAAAAAAAATCTTTCAGTAGCAGTAAAATTTAAAGAGACCATTTTGATTGAACAATAAAACTATCAAGAAGTAAAATGTCAGTAATTAAAATCTATTTTCTTTTTCATTTAAGTACTTGGTTTTTACTAATAAATTGATGGGGGGTTAGATTAATATTGTTAATTTTAATCATTTGTAATTCGACTTAAGTTGTGTAAGCCTAAAAGTAATTAGCAAGTGTCTTGTTTGTCTCGATGAAGCTGCAATGGCCGAAACGTTGGCTTAGATAGAAACAGCTATGTTTTCTGGAGTAATAGGTCGTGATATATTTATTTTTAAACTTTATTTTTGTAAATCCACTGTTACGTTAAATTCGAACGTGGTTATAATTATTTTGTTTTGTGAAATCAAAATAAAAGAGTAATGGTTAATTTTGATGGATTAAAAATAATAAAATAACATTTTTTCGCGTTACTTATCATTCGTTTTTGTGACAGCACATGTTAATAATATGCTTGGCTTGAAATTTTTTAAGTTACTTCAAGCCCCCCCCCCCCAGTGGCACAGCGGTATGTCTGCGGACTTACAACACTAGAAACTGGGTTTCGATACCCGTGGTGGGCAGAGCACATAGAGCCCATTGTGTAGCTTTATGCTTAACTACAAACAAATATTTACTTCAGACCTTCTAATCGACAGGGTACGACTTTTTTGTTTGTTTGTTGAAATTCGCGTAAAACTACAGGAGGGGTATCTGCGCTAGCCATACCTAACTTTGAACTGATACAGTAAAGGAATGGCCGGCTAGTTCAAAGTAACCCACTGCCAACTCGTGGGATACTCAAATCGAATAGTAGAATTTGTCTGTCGCTCTTATAGCGCATTCACAGTCTCAAAATGCTGAGCGCGATAGAAAACGAATAAGTAATGGTTTGGAGTGTTTGTTCGGCTCTTTGTCTGACATGAATATTACATCCACATATATCAACGAACGCTTAAATTTCTGAGAGAGAGAGAGATTAAAGCTTGTTGTAGCTCAGTGGCTAATGTCCCGCGAAGAAGCTAGGAAATTCGTTTAGTTTGGTTAGAAGTTCGCACAAAGTTACACGAGGGCTATCTGCGCTAGCAGTCTCTAATTTAGCAGTAAAAGACTAGAGGGAAGGCAACTATTAATCTCTTCAGCTATTCTTTTCTTAACGAATAGCGGGACTGATCTTCACATTATAACACCCCCACGGCTGAAAGAGCGAGCAGGTTTGGTGGAACGGGGATTCGAACCCGCGACTCGCAGGTTACGAGTCGAGCGCCCTAGCCACCTGGCCATGCCAGGCCTTTCAAGGTTTGGTTCGAGCCATGATACGACGTTGAACACGTTCCGCACGATTATATATAGGGGTGTTATTACTGTTATTTTTATAGGCAATGGGCGCCTCTTAGATGCCATCTAAGTTGAAAATACAAATTACCGAAACGTGATCTACTTGTTGAGAATTAAAATCGTTGCTTATCAACGAAACTTAATCAGCTCTTTTTAAACAAAAGCTGCCGATCTTCCCACAAAAACAAGCTGCGCGACAAGTCTTAAAAAATAAAGACTGAATAGATTTACACAAATATAAAAAGCGAGTCTTTGTTTAACGATCGAAGTTCACACTTGAAAGCTAAAGGAAAATCTGTAGGTTTTGACAGAATCTTGTTACATAACCAGACAGTTAAATTGCTTCTCATGTAGTCGTGCGCTTAATATATACCTGATAACTCTTTCCCATGCACAATGTTTGTTTTGAAACATTAACACACACCTGTTAAAATCCATGCCAAAAAAAAAGACCGCTAATTTCTTAAAAATAATTGGTACTTAAAAAATTCATTAATACAATAAAGTGAGATTATTAAGTGTTGTCGTTTTTTTTTTCAAAATATTTCACAAATATTCTTCTGGTTGGTATCATAAATTAATTAATTGATAACATTCAAATAAGTTTGTCGCTAATGATTTACCTCTGCTTTTTGTGTTTTCCTAAAGACAGAAAGGAAATACTAATGGGTCTTCCAAGAAATTTGGGCGTGTCATTATTACGTACGTTGACGTAATATTGACGTATATGACCGCAATAGCCCATTCCTAAAGAAAATATGCATAAGATCCCTCTCACCTATAGGATTAAACTTCACGCACTTACTTCCTCGTGTCAGTAACTGCTCACTGTTTGTATATATTCAGTGTGCAGCGGCTGACTTCGTAAAGTTAGTTAAAAGTCACCAGAATATGTGATGAAGTTTTAACCTAATAGATATAGGTGAGTACGAAGAAAACGGTTAAGAAGTATATAACGAGAGGCAAGTATAGATCCTCTAAATATCTTTACATTATCCCCCCCCCAAAAAAAGTAAGGATAACATACGAGGACCAATGAGATTACTCTATTCAACTGTACTTTTAGAATACAGTCTGTCTGCTTGTTAGTGTAAAAAAAATAGCCTAAGGATCACAAAATTATTCTTTTTTATCATTACAATGAATCTAATATAAGAACTGCACGCGGAGTGAAGTTTAATGTTAATAGGCTCCAGTGCCAATGTTTTTCGTTAGACAGGTATTTATAAATCTAAACGACAGGTGTAGTCTATTCTTTTGAAAAATATGGTATGGGATTAAGAAAAGGAATTGGAATAGTACAATCCAAAAGCAAATAGACTGATGAGTTGATATAACTTCATCTTTACAGGTTTGTTTAGAATACTATATAATTTATAAGCGACATTCAATGAAACTCTCTCCTTATAACTTTCAATATAACATGTATCGAAAACTTCGTGCCACTCATAGGAGAGAATGACAACAGATTTTTATTTTTTACGTTACTAGAAAAAAATAGACATTCATAAAATTCAGCTTAACAAATAAGCTGAAAAAGTTTGTAGTTCAGCTAAACGGCGTTGGACAACCAATAGTTTTATTGAATACAGGTAAATAAATATCCTCGTCTAAGTTTTACTGTTCGATGTTTAATATCACGCTTTAATTATAACGCTATTGGTTGAGAAATATTTCGTATTTACTCTATTAATTTTTCACATCGAAGTTTTGCAACAAGCTTTCTTTTCCTATTGTTCAAATGGGAGAAGGAGATTGGGGTTAATGTGAGTTAGACCAGAGCCGTTAGACCCATATTTGTATAAGTGCAGTTGATAATTTATATTAGTATTTCATTATTAACGGAAAATATCAGAAGAAATACTCACCTTTATCGAGAATGAATAGCATATACGTTTGACATTAGTTTGTGGTGACCTGGTGGTTAGGGTACTCGATTCGCAACCTGCGGGTCACGGGTTCGAATTCCGTCATCGAACATGCTTGCTCTTTCAGCAGTGAGGGCGTTATAATATGACGATTTTCATTGGTAAAAGACTAACCCAAGAGTTAACAAACCTATAAGAAAAAAAAAGAAACAAGACGTTAAGGAAACAAGTGTCTAGGAACTCTTTAATTGATAAAATTGCATTTCTCGACCTAATACTAATATTTGTTTGTTGAGTATATACTTCACTCTTTAACAAACAAATATTACTATTAGATCTATCACTGATGCATTGTTGAACAAACGTTTGAAAGAGTGAAGTATATGCCCAATAAACAAATATTACTATTAGATCTATCACTGATACATTGTTGAAGCAAACGTTTGAGGTATATACTTCACTCTTTCAAACGTTTGATTCAACAATGCATCAGTGATAGATCTAATAGTAATATTTGTTTGTTGGGCATATACTTCACTCTTTCAAACGTTTATTTTAACAATGCATAAGTGATAGCTATATTTTCTGTTAAGGGTATACTAGAGTTTCTAATGGACTATTTTGTTATTTAATATCACGTAATAACTCTTAACAAATACTGTTTTTAAGTGATCCGCTGATTTGATTTAACTTTTGATTTTTGACCTGAGCTAAATCATTCAAATGCTTATTCTATAAACTGTTAATGTTGCCAAAAATTGAAACTGTGCTAAGATTTTTTTCTCTTAACTCATAAGTTTCCCGATCAAACTTGTAACAAATATTCTCTGTGTATCTATATAAGTGTCTGACAGCTTATCTGTATATTTAACGTGTTCTGTAATAATTTTGATACATACTTTATTTTATTTAATAATAAATAAATATACTATATAATGATTTGCAGCAGTTACACACAACCGAGTATCTATGGCTTCCCCGGATTTGACCATTCTTTTCTGTGGCGACGCCAAGGAGTGGGCTCACTACTTGACACAAACGTTTTGCTCTCATAGTGGACCTCAGGCTTTGCCTATTCATCAAGAGCGCTTAGAGAACCTAATATTTCCTCTCCCTTCTGTTTGTGCGCAGAGTTTCACTTCTGCGAAAGTTGTACTCGTTATACTGTCTCCTGCATCTTTAGATTTCATTGACAGTCACGCGGAAGTGTTCGAACTGGGAAAGTTGTTACGACCAAACCAAACCGTCGCCATGTTGTGTGGAGTGAACGAGGGAGATATTACATCTTTTCATAAGGCGGCGCTAGTGTCTTATGATGCATGGCCACGTTTTGTTGCTCGCGATCAAGACAGAGAATGTGTAGAAAATGTATTAGGAACAACGTTCGAATTTCTGAAGCGTGCTCAAGAAAGTCAGGCTTATCAGAAGCCTCAGTTCAAGGTGTCTCCTCGAAAAGTTAATGAGGTACGTCCACGTAAAGTATGATCGAAATTGTGTAAACTTTTTAACATTTCACAGCTTTAAAATGCTTTACCATTCTATTATTAATTATATTCTAATTTTGAACACATTTTATTTTGAAGATTTACATTAAGTCATGAATTATTTTATGGTAATATGCAGAGTAACTTCTGTATTTAGATTCTCATTTTGCTTCAGATTTCGTATATGTTTTAAGTAATATTAATCAGCTAATCTTTAATAACGATTTACTTTTGTTTGTTACACTCAATTTTCATCAAAGTAGAAATATATCTACACTAATTTGTTTTGTGTATAATATTAAATCTATGATTAATAACCATAGATTAGTTGTTTTTATCTGCGTTAAATAATTATTCTCGTCTCTTAAATGATATTAAATTACAAATTATTGAAGTCCAATTTTCAAATCATTGTGTAAAATACTGCTCGTTGTATGTTTTCTACTACAGACTATTTTTACTGTATTATACAGATACTTGTTAAAGAGCTTTTTTTGATGAAACACCGTGTTACTCAATGAAATGTAAACATTGACAGTCCTTCCTGAGATCCATAAAAAGATCTTCCACAAAAGCATTGAACATAGTTTTTTCTCATATAGTTATTTGAACAGTTTCTTGTATTTTAAGATATTGTCGTGGGGCAGCTGAATTGACGTAATACCTATGTTGAGTAATAAATCAGTCTTTCTAGGTTTTAAGATAACAATAAATAACAGTTTGAACTTGTTTTAAGCACAATGAATATTAAAAACATTAAACCACTTGTGACTGTAATTAAAGCTCAATCACATACTACAGTCTTTCAATACAATTGATATGTAATAATTCACAGGGCAATAGAAAAGTTTTCGTCATCTTAGACAGAGCCATCAGAGTCAACCAAAAAGTCCAGGTTTTGCTTGAAGGTAACGGAGTCCATGAGTTACCGGTGAAAAAAAGGAATCCATACACGTTACAGTTTGTTGTTCCTGGTAAGTAAAACGAACATGTTCTCTATAAGAATAGTTTCAGCTCACGAATATACTCTAGTGTTATAACTTACACCATTATCGTGTAAATGTTAGCATACGAGTATATGTATTTCTTTCCCTGCAATCCATCTTAAAGTTTCAATGGCAGGAGATCTCGTACTTTGTCAACTTAAGGAAATCGTTTGTAGATCTGTCATCAAAACACTACATACATAAAAAGGTTTCTTGAAGGAGCGACTAACAACCAGCCATGATACGTCTACGAGTATTGTTTTACGTGGACATTTATCAAATTACATATCTGCATACAGTTGTCTGAAATGAAAATAACAAGCACGAGTTTAAATGAAATAGTGTGACAAGTGTGTACCATTTTCTGATTAAAAAATTATATATTATTTAATTATTTGTAAAACAGGAAATATATCTAATTAAGGAACTATCGTATGCAATCAAATTTCCTTAACACCTACAGGATCGCACAGCCAAAAGTTTACAATGCTGAATATTTTTGGGTGGACCTAATTAATTCTTCGTTTACGGTATTATATAATCGCTTATTTATGTGTCTGCTTATTTAATTTTACATTTAGAAATTACAAAACCATTTTTGAATCGACATGACCAAAAAGCAACTTTAATGTGTGCAGTCTGTTTTAAGCATTCATTAATATTTTGTTAAAATACATTTTTATCGTAACTAACAACTGCTTTGAAACGAATTCTGACAGGTCCTAAGGCCTTCCCTGTTGACTATTTCATGTGTGACGACTATTTTCTGGGTGTCCGAGCTTTAAAGTGTGAGTCTAAAATTGGAGAGCTGTACACGTTACTTCAGAATGTAAATTCTCCGTACGAAATGCTTCGACAAACGATGGGAGTCGCTTCTTGTAGCGAAGTGGACAACCTAATGGTGAAAAACTTCCAACGAAATCTTCCACCAATTGGCTTCAATATGTTAGACCCAGATGTTAATTTAGACCTGAACAGTAAGTGTGTTTATTAATTATCATTAGATTTCAATCTTTTGCTAATCATACAGTCAATATGTGCATTAAAAAATACAAATTACGGATTCTATAAAACATCACGAAATAATTTAATGCAGCTCGAAATTAGTTTATCTATTAAAAAAAAGGCTGGGCGAGGACTAGTGGTTGACATCTTCTGATGAGAATTCGAGGACTCATGAGTGGCGTACCGTTGCCACAAAAATATGCTCCACGTTTTGGTGCACTATAAGAGTGACAGTCAAATATAAGTAGCCCAAAAGATGACGGTGGGTGTTATTGACTAGCTCCCCTCCCTCTAGTCTATAAGCTCAAAACTAGAAACAGCTATGGACAGCTAGTTCGTGTTTAGCTCTGCGCGGAAGTTCTGAACAAACAAACAAATTTAAAACAGACAAACATATCAACAACAGAGTGATTAGAGAAAGAAAAATAATAGGCCTCACAGACAGGATCAGAGAAAAAGAAAGGTAAAATTATTTGACAATCTGAACTTATTCAATGATACTCGTTTTATTCAGGCGAAATTCAGCTTTTTTATACAGTTTTATTATCACCATGATTTAAGGTTTCCTGTAATTGAGTTTAAAATAGGAGATTATTGGAAATCTGTAAATTACACTAACATGTATTCTTAGTGAATTGGGTTTAGCAAAACCTAGACTTAAACCACAGAATCCTAACAGGGGAAACATCCGAGTTGAAAGAACACAATATTGTAGACGGAGCGACAAAGATTACACATGAAAATAATACATAATATTAGCTAGAAAATGAATGATTATGACTGGAATGACACAAAAATGTCACTGGGATACGAACAGAACGGAATCTTTAAACAACACAGAATTCTGACTGGTAAAAATCAGTATCTTAGCGTATAATCTCTCTGAACAGGAAACATGTTTCTATGCTACATTGTAAGTTAATATACAACATACTGTGCACTGGGGTTTTAACGACATATGAACTTGAGAAATATGTTGTTCTGGACTAAATAAAGAACTTTCCATTAAAAGCACATAGAGTACGCATTTTTTTACGAATAATATAAACGAATTGATTCACTTGAAGGTCATATTTCAATATAGATTTCGAAAGTCCTTAATTTGAAAAGTTCACTCATAATGGACACTGTTTTAAAATACACATTAAGTTTAAATGTTACACTGTAAACGGAATAAAGTCAAACTTCCTAATCTTGGAGTTGTAAACATTTATGTGGTAAATTTTCACCAAACTCTCACATGATCATAATGAAAAACTATTATGTTGCAATAATACCTAAATGTGTTATATGCCACTATGTCAGAATTAAATATCCTTAGAAATATAATAAAAAACACGGAAAGACGTACTTCGTGTACGAAAAAATTTTGGGGGTTCTGGAATTTTGTATTTGAATACACAAAGTTTATTGTGTTTGTTATGGATTTCGCGCAAATCTACACGAGGGCTATCTGCGCTAGCCGTCCCTAATTTAGCAGTGTAAGACAAGAGGGAAGGCAGCTAGTCATCACCACCCACCGCCAACTCTTGGGCTACTCTTTACCAACGAATAGTGGGATTGACCGTCACATTATAACGCCCCCACAGCTGAAAGGGCGAGCATGTTTGGTGTGACGGTGATTCGAACCCGCGACCCACAGGTTGCGAGACGAGCACCCTAAACACCTGGCCATGCCGGGCCTATAAATACTTGTGAGAAATAATTCTACATTTGATAATCACACTTATAAAGTATTGACGGCCCCAAAGTACATAGCGCAATTTTTATTTTTGTTTATTTTTTGTAAAGGGACGAGAATGATGAGCCCATCAATCCACGATCCAGCACGTTGACTATTGGGCCACGCTTGGGCTCAGTCGATTAGAATTTCTGTAAAAAATTAGAAACGTTAGAATCATCGTTCGCAAAATAATGGCCGGGCGTGGCCTAGTAGTTAGCTTGTCAGGCTGCAGAATGAAGGGTTCGAGACCTGATACTGTTGAATACGTTCTGCATTTTCAGCTCCGAGCACGCTATAAAAGTGACAGTCAGTTTCATTTCTCAGTTTAAAAAGCGAGACATAGCTCTTATGGCTAAGGGTACATGCTAGTTTGCGTCCTTTCCTTTGGTCAGTAGTTCAAAACTAGGGATAACTATACCCGGTCATTTTATCTCACCTGCACATAAAATGCTGCTAGCTCAGGTAGAAATTTTCAATTCCACAAAATTTATATTTTTTAATCAGAAACTTCCGAGATCAACTAGTAAAGGAGGCACATCCCGATTATAAATATCAATGATATAAGTCATCGTTTCCCAAAGTATAGGGAGCACCTTCCAGGAGGCACAAATTATCTCTTGGGAGGAGAGGGGGGCGAGAGATTAGGGTAGAGTCAATAGTGCAGTAATGGCAAATTGAACATTTGATATATATTTCTTATTAATATAAATAAGTAATTAGTTTAGTTTG
>NW_013665611.1:2472881-2476230 GCF_000517525.1 Limulus polyphemus
TAAGTAATTGCTGCAACACATATAGTATTTTAATGTGTATCCGTGTGTTATATCTCGTCGCTTACCTCATTAAAAAAAAAGAGGGCGCACAAGAAACCATGTTTATTAAGGGGGGGGGAGTGTGTGGAGGACAAAGCTTTGGGATAACGCTATTATAAGCTATTCACATATAGGTATAATAACAGTATGCTTTTAGTTCTAAAGAAGTCATACAGAACAACGGTATCAAACAAAACGTCGGAGATAAGTAATAGACTTAATGTACGTGAGATTACACTTATTTTTAAATCAGATCTCATTAATTAATCATTATGACTTTCAAATCATAGAAATGTAAAATAACATTGTAGATCTATCTGTCGTTTCTCACAAGCCGTTGTCCAGAAGACTTTTCACAATTCGTCAGCTGGCTGAACTACGATAGCCAGAATATTATCTAGAACACTGTTTATAAACATATGTAGTTTAAAACTAAAGTTACGATGTTGAACGCCGAAAGCTGGCGAAGCATTAAAAGTTAATTGCCATGATATTCGTAATACAAGTCGTTTTTTTTTTCACATTCCCTTTAATCTGTTCAATCACATTAAGAGATAAAAGTATAAGCATTTCATCAAATCTGTTTAGAGTCACAATAATATTTAAGGTATGACAGCTTTAAGGATCCAACTAAGCTTGACGTATGTTGAGACGACATTTAAGAAAAACATTTCATAAGTAAGCTATTCCCTCTTGTAATTTAATATAATAACAATTTCACCCTTTTATATCCAAATATATAAATTCACATAAGTTCTAATACGTAGCCAAATATCTAATTTGAGACATTTTTGAATAAGCTAGAAGAGAAAAGCCATAGACCAAAGGTGAATAAGGCAACAGAAGTTGGAAAGAAAGATATAGACTCGAGAAATTCGAGAATCATCACTTTTAACTTTTTTGTTTTACACCACACTTGAGCCGTGGAACAAATATATGATCCTCTTTATTAATATCAGGAAATTTATCTTTTAATTCTCCTTCCCTAACAAGAAATCTTAACCACCCAATGGTAGTGCTAATACAGAATTTTACGTTTCGACTCACAACAGTACTTAATTAAGATCGCTTCAATACAATCTATGGAAAAATAAAACATTAAGAGTAGCTGCGAGTATTGAGTTACACGTTACATAAATTAATTTACAGGAAACGATCAAATTGCTTTTGTACTGCCACATGTGATATACAGTTTACGTCATTTCCCATCAAATTGGCTTACGTCATTTCCCGTTCAAAATATCAAAAGGCTGGGAACGGGTATGAAGAATAAGTGTCCTTCCTCCCCCCCCCCCCGAGAAAAAAATCGCTCCATCACTCCATCCGTGTAGGGCTTCAAGGCAATGCCAGTTTTATTTTATTTTGCTATTAGGTTAAAGTAATCTAAGCATTTCTGTTCAGAATATGAAAAGATAAAATATTTTCGTGTATTTGAAAGTAAATGTCTTACTACGAGAGCAAAAGAATACGCGTTTCCTCACTTTTATTGATAAAAGCACCAAGTGTTATTTAAACCTCTTATTTATAGCACTTTTCAAGAGCTAGTCTTCATACTTTTTGTAGTATAAGATGGATCTTATTATTTTTACGACAAGTAAATTTGCACCTTATCATATAGTATTCGTCTTCTTCTGAAGTCTAAACTATCTACGTCTAGGTGAAGAAGAACTTCCTACACTTCTTCACTTTTCCTCCAAGTATGGCTTGAGAGAGTTGACATCACAGCTGTTGCAGTGTGCCGGGGCAGCACGAGCCTGTCGGCTTCAGAATGTCAGTGGTTGCTGTCCTGCTCAGCTTGCTAAGCAGGAAGGTCATAACGATATAGCAAGACTACTGGACGATTTTGAGGTATAATTTTCAAAGTTACATATAATCATAATTCGGGGATCTTCTAAGCAGTGGTGAAAATTCATTACTTTATTAAAGTTAAAAAAATCATAAGCATTGTTGTTTTAACGTGTGGACTTAGGACTAACCGAATTATCTTAAGGTGGAAAAATCTCATAACATTTTATTAGGAATACGTCCGAAAATGTCGTTAATAGTGAAGATATCCAACTGATGATTAAAAGCAATATTTATTTTACTTTTCTGGTGTATTGGTTCGTATGATTCAATATTTGAACTCAGTTGTTATGAATGTGTAAAGATATAATTATTGATTAAGACTTTAAGGAAATTATAGTGTGAAGAGACAGTTAAAAACAACGATAATATATCTAATTTAAGAACGTGTTTGCCTTTATATTTGTATTTATATTGTGATGAAACAGTTTATTTATCAAGAAAATTTAACTAGTTTAAAAATCAATTCCTCACGTGGGTCTAAAATATTTTCGAATCTGTTTGTTTGTCATGCTTGTAGCAATCGCCATTACAGGTTTTCATATTTTTCTGTTTCATGTACAGAAGTTGACAGAAAGCGAAGGTTACAATGTGTTTCTTGATGGAAACGTGGAATCCGATTACGGTAATACACTAAGGACCTTTTACTAGTGCGTGTTTCATCAGTGTATATGTGTATGTAAAAACATTGAAAATAGTTCTGTATTTCCAAAATTGGTGATTAAAAGCAATCAGACAAATCTCCGTATGACTAAATCAATTGGTTAGAGTTATCTTTCCATCTGTTATGTTATGTAGAATGGTAGTGTATATTCAAACTAACAAGCATCTTAGTTTCTTTTCTCTAAACTTCTTCTCTGAGAACATAAAAAACCACTGTGCACTTTAGAAGTTTGTTTTTGAATTTCGCGCAAAGCTACAAGAGGGCTATCTAAGCTAGCCGCACCTAATTTAGCAGTGAAAGACTAGAAGGAAGGCAGCTAATCATCACCACCCACCGCCAACTCTTGGGCTACTATTTTACCAACAAACAGTGGGATTGGCCGTCACATTATAACAACCCCACGGCTGAAAGGGCGGGTATGTTTGGTGTGTTACGTATTAGAATTTCGAATTAGTCCGAAGCCGAGTTAACTGATAATTTAAATGTAGTAGTTAAATTGTACTTTGGATTTGGTATTTAAATATATTTGCCAATAAGATTGATACACACCGTTTTCATTTATAACACGTACGATTTAATATATATACATAACAGTACAATTTACAATAACAATTATTACAAATAGTTATTACAAACAAAGATTTATAAACAAAAGTTTCGCAAACTTACAAACACTGTAAAGTCTTCTTTCTAGTCCGGAACTTCCTTGATATCTTATCGAGGGTTTACGATGAGCGAGTTAATTACGAGTTGATGTAGACACGATTTGCTGGGAAGCTAGCTAGCTTTGTCCGTGGCCAC
>NW_013665611.1:2476251-2488393 GCF_000517525.1 Limulus polyphemus
CCCTCCAAAACTTGTCCCTACGTACTAATTTTTACCCAACGAAACAGTGGGATTGGCCGTCACATTATAACACCCCCCACGGCTGAAAAGGCGGGTATGTTTGGTGTGTTACGTATTAGAATTTCGAATTAGTCCGAAGCCGAGTTAACTGATAATTTAAATGTAGTAGTTAAATTGTACTTTGGATTTGGTATTTAAATATATTTGCCAACAAGATTGATACACACCGTTTTCGTTTTTAACACGTACGATTTAATATATATACATAACAGTACAATTTACAATAACAATTATTACAAATAGTTATTACAAACAAAGATTTATAAACAAAAGTTTCGCAAACTTACAAACAATGTAAAGTCTTCTTTCTAGTCCCGAACTTCCTTGATATCTTATCGAGGGCTTACGATGAGCGAGATAATTACGAGTTGATGTAGACACGATTTGCTGGGAAGCTAGCTAGCTTTGTCCGTGGCCACACACGCTGTTTTCCACGATGAATTTATATAATGTTTTCGTAAAAATACTAATGTTCGATGAGAATCCACTGAAGTTAAATGAGCTGTAATGTTCGCATTTTGTAAATGCTCCTGGTCTAATATTTTAAACTTTCCGATTGATAAGCGTTATAAAAATCACAGTCATAGCTTTCGAACTTTATAGCACACTGACTATAGTGAACTACTAATAGACACTCTCCTTGGCGCGTGACATCGGTTATATTTATAGCCGTGGGAAGGTTTTCTAGAAAATTCCGTCTTACGTAACAAACATTACTGAGCTACATTTAAACGTTTACGTATATACATATATTGTTGATTCTTACTGTCGAGAATCTTCTACAACTTTGAAGAATAGGCGGGAGTTTCGCAATACATATTTAACACTTACGGGCTACGCATGTTTTAAAATATAAACTTTATCTAAACAACGTTCATATTAAAATAAATACATAACAACAAATTCGTTACAGGTGGGACGGGAATTCGAGCCCGCGACCAAACCACTTGGCAAAGCTATTATACGGTACGTAAACATAAACAACATATGAAAATAATTTTGGGATGTTTAATTGTTTTTAATTTAGCACAAAGCTACACAATGGGATTTCTGGGCTCTGCCCACCATGGGTATCGAAACCCGGTTTCTAACGTCCGAAGACATACCGCTGTGTCACTGGGGGGAATTTTAGGATGTATTTATTCAAATATTATAGATGTGATCGTAAGTAAAGTTCAAAATAAAGAAATTTCGCTTTACGTTATTTAACACTATAGCATTAGTATTGGCTGCATTTTATCAAACTGAAAGTACACATATGAAACGAACTTTCGTCAAAACTATAAACAACAGTCAATAAAGATAACTTTTGCCATAATCAAAACTTAAATCGCATGTTTTCAATCGGGGTGTAAATCCCGGGGAGGATGGGCATCTATCCCCCAGTTTCCGTCGAGTGTGGGATGACCAATAATATCCCCCCCCAAAAAAATTTTATTGCTGCAAAATGGTGAATGGACCAGTAAGTCTAATAATGAATCTATTACTACTCTGTCTTCATACTTTTAATTTACTCCTCCCCCACATACATGTACATTATCATCCCCTCATTTCCTACAACAAAGTTACGCCCTTGTTTTAATACGTGTTACTATTAATTTTCCCCCATATTTTTAAAAATGGCACTACTCTTATTCATCGTCATCCATTACATACTGTTAATACAATGCTAGTTATATATGCTTAAAAATGTGCCCTTGGATACATTTGTCTATCTAAATTGAATATAAGTATAATTACATAAGGCTGTTTATAACGGACGAAAACTTCCTTCTTATAAACTGGAATTACGTATTTATATTTTGTACATTTTTTAGAGAACGATGAAAACATGGATTCTCATATTTACGATGTTCCCTTTCCTGTACCAATTCCTTCAATTTTCGGCAACTTAAATGATGTGTCCATTACAAAGTCTGAAATGGTTAAAAGACGTGGGCACATAGAATCTCATTACCTGGAAATGGAAGCTGACTATAAATCTCAATATTCAGGTAAGATGTAACTTGTAAATATTGGCTTTACTGAGTGAAGTAAAGGAAGTGATTATATATAAATGTAGCATAACACATTTAAGGAATTGCAAAGTAATAATTTCAGTTAAATAATTGATTCATTATGATCAACTAATTTAAATATACGCAATAAAACTTTTCTGATCAAACCCATTGTACAAGATTTAATAGTTTTATATTTTAAAAGGAATATTACTTCAAAGAAAAAGAAATAAAAATGATTATATTATTTGTTTGGATATTATTAAGTGAAAGCTACACAATGGGCTATCAATGTTCTGCCCATTGTGGGTATCGAAACCCGAATTTTAGTGCTAAATGATTAAATTAGTAACAATTTGCTCCTAATACCATTAAACTTCAGTAATCTTAAGAAAAACTGAGATTGAGTTACTTTTGTTACTTTAATACAAAAATCAAAGTTTTGCAAGCTTGATAAAGTGAGTTGTAACTTTGAATGGATTTTTAAAGATATTATGAACACAGCGTTCTTGATAAAACTAATTCTTCGAATTATTTCCATTTAACTAAGATACCAGCAGAATAGGTTGATACTAGCATTATTAAAACCTTTTTAAGAATTTGGATTTAAGTACATACTAACTTGCGTGACATTTTTAAATTGAATAAAGTTTATACAGAACCAATTTAGTAACTGTTGTAGAATATAACTCTGGAAAACGACCAGCAATGTACATTTGTATTTGTTTATTTGTTGATTAGAAGCCTTCTTTCTGTATAAAATATGCAGATGTATGCGTATATACATAATTTAAATAGCCTGTTTATTTGAGAAGGGAAAAAATAACTAAGGCAAACCTATAAGGTTTGACCATAAGGAGACGCCATATTAAAGTAACTTTAATGACTCAATTTTACCTAAAATGATAAAGCTTGATTTAGGTTTGAACTAAGCAACAAACACATCTATATATATAAGAGAAAAGTCTATGTTTATTTGCTTGCTTGTTTGTCCGCCGCTTTCACTGCGCATGTCACTCCACTCATGTGAAGGTGCGCAAAACGACAATTTTTTTTTATATACGCGTCTATCGTCTTCTCACAGAACCGGTAATTTTATCGTTAACGTATACATTACACGATTAAATTGTATGCCGACTTGACATTTTTTGGTAAGTTTGAGTTAACATTTAATTTAGTATATAGCATTATAGGCCTATTTAGTTCTAGATCATTAACTATACATCTACTAATGCATCATATATTTAACCATACACACACACACACACACACAAAAGCAAACAGTAGGCCTAGCCTATAAAATAAAATTATGCCGTCTACCACAATATAGACTATGTGAGAAGAGTAAGGCTTAAATTATAATACTCATTGTGCACAATGAATGAGATTAAAATCAGCTCAGAATAACTGGTAGAGCGCTTGAATGAGGTGGAAGATGGGTTGAACCTGGAAATTGTATATATTTTTATTACCATTAGAATAGGCAGGCCTATTTAGTTATAGATTATAAATATTAATTATATATCTACTAATATGTCATATATTTAACCTCACACACAAAATAAATGTGTGCAGAATTAAAATGTTGTGTGTGAAAAAGCAAACAGTAAGCCTAGCCTATAAAATAAAATTATGCTGTCTACAAAAAAATAGACTATGTGAAAATAGTAAGGCTTATATTATAATACTTATTGGGTAAAATAAGATTAAAGTAAGTCAGCGAATGTATTTTATTCTACTTTTTCTCTCCCAGTTGTTCAATACCTGAAAGTGGATTTCTTTTCTTTCGACATATTATAAAGTACAATATTGCATTTTGTTTGTAGTATATTTCATACATCAATGTCATAATGTAAATACAGTATCACATTCATAAAAATATATTAAATTTACATTAAAGCAAATTTAACATAATATTACATACATATTTATGTTTGAAATTTTAATATTTGAGGAGGGATGACGGGGGATAGGGGAATAGAGCTAGGCTTATCCTGTTTTCCAGAAAGGGTACCCACAGATGTATAAGATATATATTCTTCATAAGGGCATATTTATCCTTGCCAGTGAAGGAAAAACAAAAAACATCGTTCATAAGATAGCCCTTATAGGCTCGTCATTTAGTTTCATAAATCAAACTTAAGGTTTTTTTTTTCATAAATACACCAAATATTTTTTACCTATAGAAATATGGAATGGGGTAACAGAAAAAGTAGGATTGTTGTTGTTGTTTTCAAAAACCCAGGGAACCCTGGATAACGCTGCTAGTTTCTGATAAAACACAAAGAATCATAGAAGAAACGTTTTTCATATATCAGGATGTGTCAAAGATGAAAAATATAAGAAAAGTATATTTTCTAAAAGTGGAATGTGATTGGAAAGTACAAATACAAACTGGGATATTTAGAAATTCGTAACACTAATAACAAAAATTTGAACTTTATTTACAAGGAGACATTGTAACATCAAACAAATAATTATTTTTTCTAATCAGAGGTTGATTTGACCTGCCTTTGTAGAACTTAGAGCACTTACATACTTTTAAAAAACACTAAAGAAGTAAATGACAAAGACAGTAAAAAATGGCACAGCTTAGAAATACGTAAAAAAGCATACTTTTCGTAAACAAAAATTATTTTACATACGAACATATTTGAGAGATATGCGGAACTTTATGCAAAGAGTTATAAAGACCACAAAAAGCTTAAAAGTTAAATAACGAGCTCCTGCAAACATGAAACTTGGCATTTAAGCAATCACTGTACCTACACAATTGCATGTTTACAGGCTTTTGCAAGCTTCAACAAAGATATATATATATATATATAACAACTTAAAAAAGATAATGCTAATTCATTCAACGAAGGAGCTTGTTATCGGTGGAGATTGGTTTGTCATAATTAGACGTTTTTTTAAAATAATTGTACACTATTGAATGAATAGGAAAATTATCAGAGGATCAATAATTTTGAGTATCAATGGCGTTATGAAAAATACGGTATAAATCATTTTGAATTTAGAAGTAAATGAATTTGATAAAATATTCGTCTAAAAAATCAATATTTAGAGACGAGTTCTCCTTTCTTCTTTTTTAAATCAGAGAAGTTGGTGCCACAAGATAAGGTTATTTTAGAGAATGGAAAAGAAAGACCTGATGAAATTGCGGAAGACAGGGAACCAAAACTTAGTAGTCCACCTTTAGAACCTTCGATCACAGGTACGTCATTGTTGAATTTACTAAAATCTGTTTCGAGGTCATCTTTAACATATAATAAGGTTTGGTAATTAGTATATATTTTTTGTCATTTCAACAGTTGACATGATACATTTTTCAACGGACATAAGAAAAGTGCCTCAGTAAGACTTCTGTAAGACTAATGTTTGTGGTCATGACAAAAGAAAACAGTAGAAAAAAATTTATATTTTTCTTGGATACACTTGAAGTTAGGTATAAGACCTAGCGCTTCAGAGAACCGTCTGTATATTTTTCAAAGTCCACCGAGGCTAGTTCAATGACTTCATAACTCTCTTTGACGAAATAAACTGTTCTTTTTACCTCTTTCAATTCCGTTAGTCTCACTCTAATATATCAACCGTTAGGCCTTCCGCTTCTACGATGATTAACTTTGCGTTTAACTTTTCTTTGGCCGAATTCCTTCTCGTCTACTATGCCTTTGTTTGACTGTCTACTTTTCCAGCTCATCTCACACTATTTATATGTTTATTCCTTAATCGTCCGCTCGATATATCCTCGGCATCAATACATTTCACGCGACATTTCATAATCTCGACATAAATGAGTTATAAATACAATGTACGACTCTTACCAATTTATGTAACTGAACTTGTCATAATATTTACTTTAAAATAATTGCTTCTAACTCTCTTGCTATGATCAAAACTAAACAATCATGAAATATTCACTCATAAAATAAATTAATCAATAATATCTACACTAAACATTGTTTTATATCATGACAATAACGATCCCTACATTTGTCATGAACAGCGACTCTAAACTATCGAATAAAGGTAATTTATCTCGATAATGTTAATTTACTTCCTGAGCAAATGTCATCATATTTAACTTGTTTCACAATACAGTAATAATTTATTGTTTGTTTTAATTTCAGATGAAATGTCTAATCAGCATGGGGTAATTGTTCCAAGCACCGGACACTCTGAACTCTTGGACATTTTGGAGAGTTACAAAAGAGGAGCAAAATTTTCAGAAGTGGAGCAGATGTTTCGTGAGTGGCAAATGTGTCACATTGTGCCGTCTAAAAAATCCATAGTGAGTTTATGTACCAGTCTTTAAACCATTGCTTCACATCGTTTATTTATTTTGCTCATTATATTTATATATCTAAACTAACAATTGGAATTATTAAATTTCGCGAACTGCTTAATGTTTCGTACTTTATTAACTGTTCAGGTTGTTAAGCTTAACGAAATAACAGTTTAGGCCTGTTGGACTTTATTAACTACTTAGGCTACTGTACTTCACGAACTAACTGATTAGGTTGTTATACTTCGTAAGGTATCTCCCTAGGTTTTTATGTTATTGTACTTTATAAATATGATATACGAACAACAAAGGACCATTTATTCGTTCAAGGCTGTCTCTGTATCGTCAATTTTAAGAAAAAATAAACACATAATCCTCCCCTATTTTTCATGAAATTATCGATGTGCATTTTGAACTGTTGTAAAATGTAGGCCTCCACTACTAACTATAGCGATTCACTTCGTATAACAAGCACCTTGTTAGAAAAATAAAGTTGTCTTAAATGAAAGCTGGCCTGACTTTTCCAAATCTTAAACTTGTCTTCTGGTCTTTATAATATAGCACAAAGAAATCAAAGGCCTTTATCCAAGCGATTCCCTCGTATAACATTGAAACCTCAATGGGATCACCTGTTACCCTTTTTCTCTTAAGAGAAAAGAAGTTAAGAGATCTTAAACTATCTCCATTAGATAACCCTTTAATCCCCTGAATCCTCCTACTATAGCCCTCTTTTGAAACCTTTCTGGTGACTCAATATCCTTTCTTAGTAAATTAAGAGAACTAAAACTGTAGACAGTATATAGAGATCATTTTCTCTTTTGATTTGTAATCAAAGTTTCTATAAATACATCCTAAGTTTCTATTAACTTTACTACAAACAACATAGCACACTGTCTCGATGGCTTATCCACGAATGTGCTAAGATCTCTTTTCTTCAGTTAAATTATTGAATGGATTCCCATCCATATTAAACGTGTAATACAGATTATGAAAACAAAAATGCATTGTCTTGCATTTACTATAATTAAAGGTCATTTGCCAGATGTTTGTCCAGCTAACCAATTGATCCAATTTATTATGTAGTATATTAATTTTTTGGTACAACTAGAGAGTGTAATGCCATCTGCAAACTATATTATTTTTTAATTATGCCCTAATCAATATGACTAATGTAAGTAAAAAAAAAGGCCCAAGTGCTAACTCCTGAGATACTTCACTAGTCACAATGGTCCAGTTTGAGTGGACCTCATTAAAAACAATGTTTTGCTTTCTGTCAACCAAACAATGTCATTTTCTTAACTAATCTTTTGTGTGGCATCTTGTCAAAATCTTTATGAAAATATAAGTACAGCAACTCGCATATTTTCCAACATCCACATAAAACGTAACATCTTTGAAAGAAAAGGTTAACAGATTAGTAATGGAATAATTCGGTTTTGGGAATGCATGTCAATTATCCTTTATAATATCATATCTTAATAGATGATTTTTAAAGTTTCTTTTATCAAAGTCTACAGAGTTTTCCCACTACAGAAGTAAGACTAACTAGTCTTAAATTTCTAAGGCAATTCTTATCAAGTCTCTTAAAAATAGTAATAACATTAGCCATTCTACAAATCTCGGACACTTGTTCAATGTCTATTTACCAACCAAAAATGAAAACACAGGCTTGTATATCTGATCCTTGATCTTCTTTAAAGCCTTGGAAAAACATTGTGTGACCCTGCTGTTATATCTATTTTTAATCTCCCAGTCTTTCATTTTACAACCAGGGTATTAATATCTACATAATTCAAATCAGTCCCAGTATTTACCATAGAATGCTCAGGGTCAAGACTATTGTTAACATCTCTTCTGAAAATAGAAGGGAAGAAAATATTTAAAAGCTAAGTCATCTCACAGTCTTCATTAAAAAGTTTGCCATCAGCATCCTTTAAGGGCCCAATCCCTATTTTAAGATTTTGTTTACTTTTAACGTACATTAAAAATCCTTACAGTTACTTTTAACATTATCAGAAAGATGTTTCATATAAGCCCTTTTGGATTTCCTAACATCTGTTTTGACCAAGTCCATAGCCTTTCTATAGTTCTGTAAGCATTCCATCTATCTATCCATTTAAAAAACCTCTTATATTTATGGTATTTATCCCTAATTTTATCCTTTATATCTTTATGTTTGAACTTCTCTGTTATTCTTTTCCAATCTTAGGATCATTCTGACCTTGAGATAAAAACAGTTATACTTAGAAAAAAATATTTCAGATCTCTCCTACATCATCTTTAACCTTATTATCTCAACTTTCTAATGTAATGATAAATATTGTCTCGTGGTCTCAAAGTTGACTTTTTGAAAATTAGGAACTAAAATTTCTTTTTTTTTATCTCAATATGTAGAAACACATCAAATCTAATTATGCCATGATCTTCTTCCGTAAATGTTCTCTTTATTCACCTCTTGCAGCAACATCCTCATTAGTGGTTAACAGTAAGTCTAAAATGGCATTTCATCTGGCTGGTTCTCTGAAAAATTGACATTTAAAACCATTCTGTATCACACCAAGAAACCTTTTTCTTTACTTGATTTCATACAATCCCAATCAGTAGATCTAAAATTAAAGTCTGCCATAATTGTTGCATCGGTATTCTTATTACTAACAAGTCTAACCTCATTATACAATTTCTCATTGAGATGATCTGTTTGAGCGGGTGGCCTATAACATGTTATACTGGCAATTAATATCATTCTACCCTCCAAACCCAAATAGATTCAACCTCTTGACTATCACTTTTAATGTCTTCATTTCCAACAAGATGTAGTTCATCCCTTATATAAGGAGTCAAATCTAACCCCTCTTTTAACAAGGTCTATCATTAACAAATAACTTATAACCTGGAGTTTTAAAATAACTTCTATTATCATTATTCTTTAAATATGACCACTTTTTAATAATTCCCACTACATCATAAGTTTCCATTTCAAGTTGAAGTTTGAACTCAACTATCTCGTTCTTTATACTACAAGTATTAAAATAATAGCCCCTAAACTTATCATTAAATACGACAGACCTGTCTTTAAAACTATTATTTAACAGCTTTTTATGATCTAAATTACTTGGGTTGTTGTAATCCAAAACTAATTACTTAGGTTGTAATCCAAAACTAATTACTCAGGTTGTTGTAATCCAAAACTCATTATTGACGTTATTGGTATACTCGATAACAGGGAAACGAAATGCTTGAGTTGTTGTGATACTCCCTAGAGAAAAACGAAATGCTTGCCTTGTTACTGTTATAATCCATTACATGGAAACAAAAGGTTACAGTTTTATGCTCCACACAACAGAGAAACGAAATGCTGGAATTGGTGTGATATTCCTTATCAAGAAAACATACTTCTCAGACTGTTATCATTCATAGCAAAACAAAATTAACTGTTGTAAATAAGATATGTCAGATTGTTAAATTTTATGTTATATAGAAAGGAACTAACTGTGGATTTCGTAATTCTCCACACGAAAGAAAGGGTCAGGTAAGTTAACCCTTTCGTAATCAGGCATTTCGTGTTCTCAAGAATTATAAAAAAAGGAAAACTTGGTGAAATGTTAAATATTTATATTTGATTGATTTAATGTATATTTTAATTAAGAAATAACCTACAAACTATATATTATTGGAATTAGTATGAAATCCGTTATCAAAGTACACCCATATGGTCCCTTATTGTAATAAAAACGGCTGTCATACAAAATAGGACCATTATGGTCCCTCATTGGAATAAAAATAGCTGTCATACCAACTAGGCTCTCATGGTCCCTTATTGAAATAAAAATAGCTGTCATACCAACCAGGCTCTTATGATCCCTTATTGGAATAAAATCGCTGGCATACCAAGTAGGCCCTTATGGTAAGCAATGGATTAATTATACTTCTAGCAAGTATATTTCCTAAAATTATACCTAGCAAAATATACTGGTTTTATACAAGTGTAAACAGTTTCAATTCTTTGCTTTTATACTTATTATTTATATGTATTGGATTTTTCTTTTAAGGTTTTTACTACTCTAATCTTGAAACTTAACTAATTAAAATAGTAGTCAGGACTACGTTATATATACATGAAGAAATATTTTTCTGATGAAAATACAGGAGATACTGAAAAAGCTTCGCGAGATTTACAAAAAATCTGAGAAGCAAGGGTGCAGCAGAAAGGAATCAAAGACCTTTTGTGAGCTTCAGAACACTTTTACTTCAAAACTTGGTCGAAGGCAAATTATTTTAGCTCAGGTAATGAATTGGTAGTCACATTTTCGATACATTGTAATAAAAAAATAAATATGTAGATTGGATTTGTGATATAATTTTTATAATAATTACGTAAAGAGCACAATATTTTAAAATGTGTGTATAAAACAACATAAAATATTTGGATTTCACCTTCTATGACAGGAACAAAAAATACATATAAGTTAATTTTTGTTGAAAAGCAAAATTAGCAGCCATTCTGCTACATATTTATTATTACTTGTTTTATAAGTAACAGTACGTCTGTGATTAGGATTCATTTCAATAACTGATGCATTCTTAAATAACAATCGAGACTACGACGAATATTAAGTTGCCGAACAATACAAGCATAATGGAAATTTTATATAGAGAACTTACTACATGTTTATAAAACACGTTTGCCTGTTTACTTCTCTATATAAAATTTTCATTGTGCTCATAAATCTCGTTGTTGGTCAATATACTACTGTTGTTAGCTTAAATGTGTTTCCGTATACAAGTTCTACATTCAACACTGTGTCATCTACCGGCAAGAATGTTAAACATTTATGGTTCTGCGACACACATGTAACTTTTTAATTTGCTATTAACACAGACTTGCTATAGAGAGTGAAAAAAATATCATAAAAATGCATTCATTATTCATTGGATGACTGAATTATTATAGTAAAATTAGTAATGTTTTGTTATTCACCAAAGAATAAGTATACTCTGGTATTGACTTACTTCAATTTCCATTATCTTTCAAGGGTCAACAAAGCAGCAAGGATAGCAGAATATCTGATGGAGCTATCCTAGCGACGGAAAACGAAAAAATTCGATCACAGCTTCTCAGTTCCTCATCATTTACTAGCAGCTCTAGTAAGTAGAACAATACATGTTCCGTCTGTAGTTAAAATAATGAATTATGTGAAACAGCAGAAAATATAATGAACAAGAAACATAACTTATCACGTGTACAAAAGGTTATCTTTGCTTTAAATACGTTTGAAGTTTCAACCGTAAACATTAATATTGAAAAATCTTGAAGTTTATCATAATTTAATCTCCAACCTGTTGGCAGCTAACTGTACCACAAATGTTTTACTCCATGAACATAAACTGCCTCCCGATGGGACAGCGGCAAGTTTACGGGCTTACAACGCTAAATTCCGGGATTCGATTCCCCGCGGTGAACACAACAGAATAGCCCAATGTGGCTTTGATCTAAAAACAAACAAATAAAAACTAAATTATCTTACAATTCAATTAAACCAGTCTGCTTTAAGAAAAATAAAACAAAGATTAATGTCGAAAGTGTGAATGAAATGCAGTTTAGTATTCTAAATAGTGACATTCCAGAATCATTCAGTTAACTTCCACTTCATTTGTAAACGTTACCAGGTTCGTCGTCAGTGGACGGTGTTAGCATCTTGAGTACCTACGACAGCGAAAATGATTCTGGGGATGATGTGGTTTCCTCTCAGGTGGGTATATATACCAAGTGTGTCACTAACTCTCAGGTGGGTATATA